>NW_027645839.1:0-60000 GCF_949319135.1 Squalius cephalus
TACCAGGCTAGTATATTTAATGGTAGGCCTAAAACTATGTAAACTGGGTAAATGGAAGCTCAAATGGTCATGCGCATGCTTGATGTGCGAAAACCAATGAGGTTTGTGCTCACGTACCAAGTAAGCACAGTTTTGCTTCTGTTTAACATATTTAATGAGCTCTGTATAAGTATAGTACATTGATCAATGTTTATGTGAATCTGTTCATCATATAAAGTTTCTCTTCAAAAGACTTGGTTTAAACTTCTCAATTCATATGGATTATGTTTGCAATGTCTTTATAAACTTTTTGAAGCTTGAAAATTGCTTTGGATATGTGAATTTCCAATGGAGGGACAAAAAATATGAGACAAATTTAAAAAATGCATTTGTGTTCCGAAGATGAACGAAAGTCTTGTGGGTTTTGGACATAAGGGTGAGTAAATTGATGACAGAATTTTCATTTTTGGGTAAACTATCCCTTTAAGGGAAGTAAAGAAGTAGAAGACAGAATGTAATAGTGTGATATGATACATTGTTCTTACTGTTTCTGCACACTGAAGACTCTCCCATAGAGAAATGTAATGAGAAACAACCACTGGCTCATATGCTCTTCTGCTCTGCACAGCTGGCGGCTCTGATATCGGCTCCTCTGTCATAGATAGAGACAGACCGAGATTAAGAGACAAGCAGAGAGGGATGGAGAGATTCAGCTCCATATATACATTTTTAAAATAGCAGATTATGTAATGAGGGCCCACAGTGTAGAAACGTACTGTTGTAGGTGCTCAGCAGGTTTCTCAAGAGATGATACTTGGTTGTATAATCACCGCTCTCAGTCAATGGAGCATCAAAATCTAAAAGAGACAATGTTTAAGTGCCAATAACTTTAAAAACACAGTTACAATACCCTTAGAAAGTTTGGGGACAGTAAGATTTTTTAGACTTTTGAAAGAAGTCTCTTATGCTCACCAAGGCTACATGTATTTGATCAAAAATACAGTAAAAACAGTAATATTGTGAAATATTATCTGCTTAAAAAATGTGATGGCAAAGCTGAATTTTCAGCATCATTACTCCAGTCTTAAGGGTCACATGACATGATCCTTCAGAAATCATTATAATATGCTGATTTGGTGCTCAAGAAACATTTCTTCTTATCAACATTGAAAACAGTTATGCTGCTTTAAAGGGATAGTTCCCCCAAAAATGAAAATGTTGTCATCATTTACTCTAGAGCTGTGAAACGATTAATCACATCCAAAATAAAAGTTTGTGTTTACATAATATATGTGTGTAGACCAGGGTTTCTCAAACTCGGTCCTGGAGGGCCACTGTCCTGCAGAGTTTAGCTCCAACCCTGATCAAACACACCTACTGTGAGTTTCTAGTGATCCTGAAGACATTGATTAGCTTGCTCAGGTGTGTTTGATCAGGGTTGGACAGTGACCCTCCAGGACCGAGTTTGAGAAACCCTGGTGTAGACTGTATAATTATTTTGTATATATAAACACACACACATGCATGTATATATTTAAGAAAAAGGTGTTATTTATATATAAATATTTATATTTATATATAAATTTTATATAAATATATACAGTATATACATGCAAACATTTCTTAAATGTATACATGCATGTGTGTGTATTTATAAATACAAAATAACTATACACAGTCTACACACACATATATTACATAAATCGCGATTAATTGTTTCACAGCCCTAATTTACTCATCCTCAAGTTCTTCCAAACCGGCCGAACACAAAAGAAGATATTTTGAAGAATGTCAGTAACCAAACAGTTGATGGGCCAGATTGACTTCCATAGTATGGAAAAAAATACTACTATGCAAGTTTGGAACAACTTGAGGATGAGTAAATGATGACAGAATTTTCATTTTTGGATGAACTATCCCTTTAATATGTACATTATAATTGTCCCAGTGGTCATGAATATTAAAACTACAGAACCGTAGCTGCTCGTCTCTGGTTTGTAGGTGTCCGGGTAAACTGCGCCGTTCATGAATCCAAAGTTGGTTCCTCCATGAAACATGTAAATATTTATGGAGATGCCACGATCCAGAAGCTCTCGCACTATAGAGATCATTTCTGTCATAACAGAAAAAAAGCAGACACATTATGGAAGATATTAGCACCCGAGATACGCCCACAAAATTACTTGCATTTCGCGCTTGATACTTGCGTTTCAGGGCTGCGTTCTCCGAAACTACCTTAACGCTACGTCGTTCTTAAGTTGTACCTTAAGAAGTACCTTATCGTTAATACGTGGTTTCCGAAACCTTCTTAGTTAAGTATACCTTCTGTAAGTCATACGTTCGTAAGGTTGGTCTGGAGCCTCTTAGCTATACCTTATCGCTGTTGACGGTTCATACCGCTAGTGGCCACCACTACGCAAAAAGCTTTTTTACATCGCAGTTTAATTACACATAGACAATTTTATATGAACATTTAATATAAAATCTGATTTAGTATTAAAATTACATTTTTACTTTACTTTAAAATTTTACACATAAAATACTTAAGTTGTTATAGCCTACACCCAGTGTATGGAAGTGTTTTCATTAATAAAGTTTCCATACACTAATGGTTGTTAGCTTTTTTAATTACTATCCTAAGGCACATCAGCTGGCGAACCATTTGACAGAAAAGGCTTAGGAGTCTATATAAAGAAAGATGAGTTTACACAAACTTTATAGCTATGGCAGCGAGACAGCGAGTACTTGTTTTAAATCAAAGACGGCGCCGTCCGCGGAGCCAGTTAGTGTATGTCAACTACATGGCTGGTGGATAATCAGCAGCATACGTTGTGGAGAACATTAACACACTTATGGCCGTGAGGGTTTGGGATTGCAAAATTAAAAACACATACTCATATTTATTTCTGCATGTACATATTTCAATGAGTCCCGATAAATGCAGTTTGTACTATTTCTAAAACGCTTCTTTATAAATAACATTGTTTTCTCAATACTTTACCTATACCGCTGTGAAGGAAAGAGCGCACAATCATCGAGGCATCGATATCAACCTATTCAGCGCCTCCACCATGGACAGCGCCTGCTAAGGTCGAACTTAAGAAGGTTTACCTTAAGCAACATCCTAAGGTATAGTTCGGAGAACACACGTAGGAAAGGTATACCTGTAGTTAAGGTGTACCTTTTGAGTCTTCGTAGCGCGCTAAGAGACAACGTTATCGGAGAACGCACCCCAGGTCATTATACACATTTATGTCCTCATAAACTATATACAAGAACATACACACACTAACAGCAGGCCCTGACAGGAGGAGGACAGAGTAAAGGTACACAGGACCTACAATTTCCACACTTTTATTAGCCCCGGGTCCAGTGGACCCGAACATCCTGTGTGTAATATAAATGTGTAGGGGGGGGTGTACAGTGTGTTTTCATTGAAAATGTGTTCTGATATATATTCCTCACAGAAAATGAGCCAAGGCCAATGAGTCTCAGTTTGAAAAAATAATTAATTGTATAATTTTTCTTTTGATAAAAAATGAAAACGGGTCCAACAGACCCGAACACCATACAAGGGTTAAAGGCAGTGCTTATTCTAGGTGGTTTGCTCCCACTGGTAAACCGTCTGTGTCCATGTCTACATGCCCACTTTGATGAGGCAGATCCTATACCTTGCGCAGAGAAAACATGATGAGGTTCTCCCCAGACATCAAACCACCCGGACCAATACTCCATCACCATCAGCGGCTTCTTCGGCTGCGGCACAGAAAATGCTCTCAGACATGTTCAGATCTCTTTTTTGCTGCTTATATGTTGTAGGTTATTTAGTATTTTATATAATCAAGTACTATTTGTAGGTATTTCATTGTTCATTAAGCCATATTTCTTTATCATACATAATCTTCATAAAGTATAGGAGGTTTTACTTCGACTGTAATTATAGCAGATTTAAATGCAGATATGGCCATTTTAACAAAGTAAATTGATGAATACAATTCAAAATGTGAAACATTGTAAAATACTGACCTGCATTTCTGCTAACTGCTGTACACCATCTGACAATCTCTGCAGGTTCACTGTCTGCAAGACTTTTAGAAGAAGTGAGAACAATTCAATTTAATCTGTGGAAGAGGAACTTTACTTACCTACACCACTGTTGAAGGTTTAGGGTCAGTAAAATTTATTTTTTAAATAAATGTATCAGCAAGGATGCATTAAATTGTTCAAAATAGTTCAAAAATCAATTTCAAATAAACTGTTCTTTTGAACTTTATATTCATCAAATATACTGAAAATACATCTAATACGGGTTTCCACAGAAATATTAAGCAGCACAACTGTTTCCAACGTTGATAGTAATTAGAAATGTTTCTTGAACACCAAATCACATTTCTGAGGGATCATGTGACCCTAAAGACTGGAGTAATGATGCTGAAAATTCAGCTTTGCATCACATAAATTAATTACATTTTAAAATATATTACAATAGAAAACATTTTTTTTTTGATAATATTTTTGCTCAAATAAATGCAGACTTGGTGAACATAAGAGACTTCTGTCAGGAAGAATCTCTCTGACCCCAAACTAATGAACAGTAGAGTAAACAACATATCGCATTGATTATGAATATCACATTATTAAAAAGCAATGAGAACACTCAATAAATAAATGGATATATAATGGAGGTAAATGGTTACCTCCATCCACCCCTCCATATTTTAACCCTTCATGGCTATCTGATGTCATAAGAAACTCAGAGATTCCCCGGGACAGTAACGCCTGTTGATTTTCAGAACAAACTTTATGTATAAAAGAAATGGATTACCATATTGCAGAGTAAAAGATAATGATTTAATTTCATTACATGGGCCCTATTTTAACGATCTGTATTTATGCCTATTTTTTCACATCTTCATGGACAATGATTTCCCTCGTGTTATAATATTTTTCCTTGTAATAATTTATGGTTTTCTAAAAATGAAAACTGCTGCGTCTGTGTGTAGATGAGATAAGCAAAGTGCACACGCTACATTGATTATGGCCAAGCATGCGCCCCTAAAATAGCATATGAATAACATGCGCAACTAGGACTTTAGACTAGGTTTTTCCTGGTCAGTGGCGGAATTGTTTTCTAAACCTGCAAAATAGCACCAGGGAACGTTTGCGCCGGAACACGGCTCCTCTTTTCGCTGAACCGCCCCCGGGAGCGCAAGTTCATTTCCTAATTTACCGATGTTTGTCTGTGGAGGGAAAAGTCCGCTATGCGCGGGTGCAAAATAGGAATGATACATGCTTCTGTGTACAAAGTCAATTGCGCTGGGTGCAAGATAGGGCCCCATACCTCTTTGATGAACAACAGGTATTTCTCATCCTTCGCATATAAACCATATTCATTCTCTACTTGAACAGCAATAACAGGGCCTCCGTTCTTAAACTGCATGGAGAGCAATGGAGGCAATTTCAATACAATAATTAACAATTACATTTATTTAATAATTTTCAACAAATAAAATAGGTGAAAAAAAGGCACCTGGAGGGGTGTGATTCTCGGAATCAGATTATCAAAGTACGAGTTCACAGCACTTGTGAAACCAGAGTAGGTCGTTCTTAGTTTCATTTTCTTATCTTGCAGCAGCCAGCTAATTAAAACAAGATAAAAAAAAATATTACTAACACAAACCTGTGATATTAAACCTCTGGTGCTGTTCTTTTGTATTCCTTTTTCAAAACTGTCGTTTTTTGTTGTTGTTTGTTTTTTACTTCATCAAAATGCTACGGAACTTGGTAAAGGTTTTGGCACTTGCTGTGTGAACACACACAAAAAAATCATGGACATGAATTCATGAAAAGGTTAAATGGTCCTGTTTTAGAGTAAAGTGTGTTTGACAAATATATTACAGATTTCATATATGAATTTTATAAAATATTTAATATTTCAACTTTTTTCAAGTTAATTTTTGAAACTTTTTTCACTTCAGCAATAATCTGCCAAGAGTCATCTTTTTAAAAAAAGAGACCAAACTTAAGTCTGTGCTGCAAAGCATTAAAGATTTATGACTGTTAAGATGGAAAATTTCAGGTCCATACTAAAAACAATAATAAATGGATTATAACTACTGCATACATATAATTTAGTACCATAAAGTCCTCTTAAAATACAAAATATTAAATAAAAAATATTATCAAACTAAACATATAGTACATTTATTTCACTGAAATAAAACAAATGCGGTCATTTTTGACAAGCATGAGAACAGTACCAAAGACTAAAGCAAACAAGAAAAGATGAACACACATTCACCACACACACACAAATAACTAACCTTGGTAAACCGCCCAAATCCCACTCAGCACATATATATGGCCCTGGACGCAGAATCACCCAGAGGCCTAATTCCCCTGCGAGACGAATGTACTCCCTGTAAACAAAAAAAAAAAAAAAAGAGTTTGATAAACTGATGATGAGTACACTGGTGAAAACAGAACATGAAATGTTTATTGCTGAGGCAAGCATCACTGTGGCTCATACATGGCTGTGAGAGTTTTCAAAGCCAATCTCTAAGCATCTCTAAGCCAAACTTTGTCACTAATATTTTCTTCTTATTCTTAAAGTTCTTATAGGTCACATTTGGTGTCTTTAACTACTATGTACTTACATCAAAACAAAAATTCTTAGGTACAAAACCCCCAAAAAATTCTGGCAGTGAGGTTGGATTCGGGACGGGTACAGTGAGCTACAGGTTTGGTGGTATGGTTAGGTTTAAGGGTGGGTTAAGATGTAAGGGAAGGATCAACAGTGTAATTATAGATTATTAATTACAGCTGTAATTACATGCAGGTATTAAATATAAGTACAATGTAAAAAATATTGTGCACAACAAGTGCATTGTAGCAAATTATGAATCTAAATGTAGGTTCACAGAAGTTAAAGACACTTAATATAAAGTAGGAACCCCACCCCAAAAAAAGAAAAGAAAAAGAAAAAGAAACATCACTTACTCCATATCCAGCTGCTCCTGAAAGAGATAAACTCCTCTTTCTGGTTCATGCAGATTCCATGGCACATACCTGACAGACAGAAAGAATAAGACTCTTCAAGATGATTTTGAGAGGAAAAATAAACTGTCCTTAAACCCCTGTCATGGTCTTACGTAGTGAGAGTATTGAGACCACAGGCCTTCAGTTTCAGCAGCCGGTCTCTCCAATGTGCCCTGTGGACCCGGAAGTAATGAATGGAGCCTCCCAGGATCAGAAATGGTGCTCCCCTTAAAGTGAAGTGGGTCGAGTCTGCCCTGAGTCCCTCTCTTTTTGACATTCTCTAAAAAAGAACAACAAGAAGATTTTTTAAAAATTACAGAATATTTTATATAAAATACAGTACCTATGTTTACACTGGATATGAAAACGACAACACCATCATTTGTTGAAACATCATTTCAGTGTAATTACAAATATATATTCAATACATGACACAAGTTTCAATAGAAATGTATGTTTTTAAATTTATAAAGTATATTTTAGTTTACCATTTAACACAAAGACAACAGAAATAATAATGAAATTACACATAAAGATGTACTTAAGTTCAACTGATTGGATTTAATATAAATTTCAACTACGATACATTTTACCTTAATTGTAAATAACATGCAATTAAGTGTCTGAAATCATTGCATTTAATTCATATAATTTTAAAGCATATTATTTCTCTAATAAGTCCTACTCTTTTAAAATGTTTGCTTTTAACAAGGGTTAGTACTAGTAATGTTAGAACAATGAGCAATAATCCTTTAATTAAATAACAGACACTACAGATAACAAGACATATGTACAAATTACATATTAGCCAAACTAGGAGTCTTACCTTAAATAAAAAATAAATAAAATCATACAACGCAATTGCACTGGCTGTTATTAGGAGAGGAGCAGTATTTAAAGCTGTGGCCACTGTACCAGCTGGAGCAAAGGGAAATCAATGAAGCAATTTCCAGAATACACTGATACAAAGAGAACAATGCAAGCTTTGTTTCGAGAAGCAAACAAACATAGGTTCAATGTCATATTATTTGTCACGTGTTGCAATATAGTGAAATGGTTTTCTCTTGGTTATTGCCTACAATGCAACAATACCAACAACAAAGTTACAGTCCGTGTCTGTATGTAATGTATGTGTTTTATACTGCTTAAAAGCAGAGGTGGACAGTAACAAAGTACATTTACTTGAGTATACTGTACTAAAGTACACTTTTTGAGTATCTGTACTGTACTTGAGTATTATTTTTTCTGGAAACTTTTTACTTTAACTTCACTACATTTGAAAGACAAATATCATACTTTTTACTCCACTACATTTCTACGGTCCTTGAGTAGAAAGTAGTAATATCAGTCAGGGGATGATTTTGGTTGCAGGGGTTGCATTTTGGTTGGAAATTAAAGTCGGGTTGACGTCAACGTGAAAATGAAAATCAGGTTGATGTCAGAATCCAACGTCATCAACCTGATTTTCATTTTCAATGTTGGGTTTCGTCATCTAAATGCGAATTTTGTCATTGTTTTGGAGCACACTACCTTATAGATAACAGTGAGGCTAAAATATTCATACTAAAAGCCAAAAAACTTTAAATAGGGCACTATTTGAGGAAAAAGCCATTTGGGTGTCCGAAACCATTGTGGACATTATTGAGTGCACTTATTCAATCTCACATTCAGTCCTACTAGAACTGTGTTCTAGAAATAAATTTAATATTGAAATGAGGGTAGGTGTCAGGGATCCACCAGATCTGCACACTCCGCCCACTCGTTCACTCTCCCCGGAATACTGATTCACCACACCTGCACCTCATCATCACCTCATCATTCACTCCCTTTATATACAACCCCAAATCAGAAAAAGTTGGGACACTGTACAAATTGTGAGTAAAAAAGGAATGGAATAATTTACAAATCTCATAAACTTATATTTTATTCACAATAGAATATAGATAACATATCAAATGTTGAAAGTGAGACATTTTGAAATGTCATGCCAAATATTGGCTCATTTTGGATTTCATGAGAGCTACACATTCCAAAAAAGTTGGGACAGGTAGCAATAAGAGGCCGGAAAAGTTAAATGTACATATAAGGAACAGCTGGAGGACCAATTTGCAACTTATTAGGTCAATTGGCAACATGATTGGGTATAAAAAGAGCCTCTCAGAGTGGCAGTGTCTCTCAGAAGTCAAGATGGGCAGAGGATCACCAATTCCTCCAATGCTGCGGCGAAAAATAGTGGAGCAATATCAGAAAGGAGTTTGCAAAGAGTTTGAAGTTATCATCATCTACAGTGCATAATATCATCCAAAGATTCAAAGAATCTGGAACAATCTCTGTGCGTAAGGGTCAAGGCCGGAAAACCATACTGGATACGTATGGCATGGAGTACTTTCCATAAGATCATCTCAATGCAAATCAAACTAGCTATTAGGCTAACTGAAATAAAACCATGCCAATCTCTAGGTATGGTGAAGGCTATATGATGATGTGGGGCTATTTTAATTCCAAAGGCCAAGGGAACTTTATCAGGATGCATAGTATCCTAAAATATATGCATAAAGGTTGGATTTTTCCTAATTTTTTTAATTAAGGCATTAATTTCAGTTTCCAAAAGATGATTTTTTTATTCCTCTTTTTAGTCAACTTTAGTATGGGTGTCTAAACTTATGCATAGCACTGTATATACAGTATATAGACTGTACTGAATGTCATTTTTGTCATGTCATATTTACATTCGAAGCTTCTATTGAGGTTTTGGAATGAAGCTTTGATAGCTGTCATCATATTTTAGGCCGTTGATTATGGATGCTCCTTCCCCTCAAAGCACTCCCCCTCTCAGAACCTCGAAAAACCTCCATGAACAGCACTGTTCTCTCTACCTTGGTCACAGCAGACTTTTGATGGCACACCTGGTCAACAGCCTCAACAAACTTCTTCATCACAGTGCTGCTTCAGTTGTTGAGATAGATTGAATGATCTGTGAAGACCAACAAACATTTAAAAATAATTCTGAGTGTAACATTGATTTATTTTACATTTTAAAAACAAAATTTCATGTGGTTTCAGTTTGTAAACAGTGAAGTCAGGCTGGCAATTATCATTGTGCAATTTAACAAAATTATGACAATGCGCTTGGGTACATAAGGAAGATCTATATTCACCCAAGATGCCGTTTCACATACTTGAAGTGCCCAGTATGTCTGCAATCTGAGGTATTGTGAACTGTAGAGACAATAAAAACTGCAGTTGTTCAGGGGAGATGTGGCACTGTGGACACCCAGTATGTCCCCTAACGTGTGGAGCTTGATAACTGTCACATTCACCGTCTGTCATCGTCCTGTCTGCACTACACTTCCCAGAATCGTCCGTCATCATCACCTTCACCTGCACATCATCATCATCATCCTCAGCACCTGTGTTCACTCATCATCTCCTTCACCTGTTGTCTTGTCATTTTCTTGTCTCTGTGTATTTAAGTTCTCCCTTCTCACTCTTCAGTTGTCGGTCAATGTTTGTGTTAGCACTCTGTTTGTGCACTTGCACACTGTTCCGTGTATTCTTCAGTTTAAATAAATATTGAGTGTTTTGGATCTCTGCTTGGAGCTTCATCTTCTTCTACCCTGAGACGTTACAGATTGACCGACCACAAAAAGTAGAGGAAAGCTTTTAAGATGGGAATTCTCCTCACTCCGCTCACCCCAATTCACTCACTCCTCACCACCTTCCAAGACGGACGCCTTATTGAGGATTACGTCGCCGAATTCTTGGAGCTCTCTGCTGGGGTAAGCTGGGCAGATGATGTCCTTAAGACTGTCTTTTGGTATGGACTTGATGATCATCTGCACCAGTGAGCCCCAGCAGCCACTTTCCTGGGAACCTTTTTCGCCTACCTGGATCATGTGCTGTGGTTGAGTGGTTCAGCCTTCACCTTAGGTGAAGCTGAAGAGGACATCACCACTCAACCGCAGTCACCAGCCATCTTCACCACGCCACCCATCTTCATCCCGAGCTCCAGTCCAGCCGAGCCTGCACTTCACACCAGTCCAGCCGAGCCTGCACTTCACGCCAGTCCAGCCGAGCCTGCACTTCACGCCAGTCCAGCCGAGCCTGCACTTCACGCCAGTCCAGCCAAGCCTGCACTTAACGCCAGTCCAGCCGAGCCCGCACTTCACGCCAGTCCAGCCAAGCCTGCACTTAACGCCAGTCCAGCCGAGCCCGCACTTCACGCCAGATCTGCCGAGCCCAAGGCAGTATGCGTCTTGCCCGCCGCCCCTGAGACTGTGAGCGTCATGCCCGCCGCGCCTGTGACAGTGAGCGTCATGCCCGCTGAGCTAGAGACTGACAGTGTCATGCCCGCAGAGCTTTTGTTTTCTTTTATCCCGCTGAGCTTGAAGCTCCCTTTGCCGCTGGTTCCGTCCAGCTCAAAGCCCTCTTTGTCGCTGGTCCTGCCCAGCCCAGAGCCTTCTTCGCCGCTGGTCCCGTCCAGCACAGAACCTTCTTCGCCGCTGGTCCCGTCCAGCTCAGAACCTTCTTCGCCGCTGGTTCCGCCCAGCTCAAAGCCCTCTTCATCGCTGGTCCTGTCCAGCTCAAAGCCCTCTTCGCCGCTGGTTCCGTCCAGCTCAAAGCCCTCTTCGCCGCTGGTTCCGTCCAGCTCAAAGCCTTCTTCGTCGCTGGTCCCGTCCAGCTCAGAGCCCTCTTCGCCGTTGGTTCCGCCAAACACAGAGCCCTCTTCCCCACTGGTCCCGTCCAGCTCAGAGCCCTCTTCGCCGCTGGTTCCGCCCAGCTCAGAGCCCTCAGAGCCGCTGGTCCCGTCCAGCTCAAAGCCCTCTTCACCGCTGGTCCCGTCCAGCACAGAGCCCTCACCGCTGGTCCCGTCCAGTACAGAGCCCTCTCCCCTCGTCCCGTCTGCCCAGCTGGAGACTGTTCGCGTCCCATCTGCCCAGCCAGAGACTGTTCACGTCCCGTCTGCCCAGCCAGAGACTGTTCATGTCCCGGTCCCAGTTCTTGTCTCAGAGCCTGTTCCAGAGGCTTGTCTTGACGCCGTCACTCTCCCCAAGAAATTTTTTTGGGCAATATGTCCTCGCTGTGGCCACCCAAGGGCCCACGGCCACCAGAAAAGTCCTCTCTGCCGTGGCCGCCCGATGGGTCTTCTCCGCCATGGCTGCCCGATGGGTCTTCTCCGCCATGGCCGCCCGAAGGGTCTTCACCGCCATGGCCGCCCGAAGGGTCTTGGCCGCCCAAAGGGTCTTCACCGCCATGGCCGCCCGATGGGTCTTCTCCGCCTTGGCCACCTCCTCAGCCTGCTTCGCCATGGCCACCTCCTCAGCCTGCTTCGCCATGGCCACCTCCTCAGCCTGCACCGCCATGGTCTCCTCCTCGTCCTGCGCCGCCAGGGTCGGTGATACCATCCTGGAGTCTCCTGTCTGTCATCTCCCTGTCCATGCTCCGGTCACAGACTCCAGGATGCCCACCCCCCCTTCCGTGTTCTGCCTTCTACGGCGCGGTTCGCGTCTAGCGGGAGGGGGGAGTAATGTCACATTCACCGTCTGTCATCGTCCTGTCTGCACTACACTTCCCAGAATCCTCCGTCATCATCACCTTCACCTGCACATCATCATCATCATCCTCAGCACCTGTGTTCACTCATCATCTCCTTCACCTGTTGTCTTGTCATTTTCTCTGTGCATTTAAAGGGGGGGTGAAATGCTCATTTTCACTCAATCTCCTGTTAATCTTGAGTACCTATAGAGTAGTATTGCATCCTTCATATCTCCAAAACGTCTTTAGTTTTATTATATTTATAAGTGAAAGATTGACTGTACCGAGTCTTTCCGGAAAAAAACGAGCGGCTGGGGGCGGGCCGTGTGGGCGGTGTGCTATAGCTGTGCTAACTGATCTAACAACAACACAGAGAGACATTTGAAGTAGTTTACTCACCGTGACTGCTCGATCCTTAAGCATTAGACGATCTGCAAATAAGTCGATCTGGGCTTTGTTTATAAAACAATCATCGTCGAAATGCAGGGAACAAAGAGTCGTGCACAACCTCCGTTGATGCTTCGAAAAAACAAACTCCATCCACTATTCCCTTAACGCTGGGTTCTTTGGGAATCTGTGCAGGGTTGTCTTGCCCTGCCAACCAAAAACCCACTTCTTTGGTGACAGTGACTTCCCTAAAAGCCGAGCATAGCGCTTTGAGGGAACGTACTGCTTTCGCTCTCTTCTCTCTCTGGTCTGCGAGTGCGCGCGCGGCCGCGGAGAAGTGCCCTTAGGACCCATATAAGGAAATTCCGCTCTATCTTACGTAAGACAGAGCCATACTCGGAAAAAACTTTCCGAAACTTGTGACAAACCGGAAGGAGTATTTTTGGAACAAAAATACTCCTTCAAACGTACAACTTAACTTTTGAAACTTTGTCCATGTTTGGCATGGGAATCCAACTCTTTAACAGTGTAAAAAACTCAGTATGCATGAAACAGCAATTCACCCCCCCTTTAAGTTCTCCCTTCTCACTCTTCAGTTGTCGGTCAATGTTTGTGTTAGCACTCTGTTTCGTGTATTCTTCAGTTTAAATATTGAGTGTTTTGGATCTCTGCCTGGAGCTTCATATTCTTCTACCCTGAGACGTTACAATAACTAAGGGAAGCTGCAATAGAAAACAATTAATTAGATCTAACAATAATTAGTGGTTTGACATCCACTTTACTTTGACAGTTTTTTGACACTTTATCCAAGTATGCTTATTTTCAACTGTTACAACTGCATGATTTATACTTTTCCCTTACAGTGTGGGTACACTGAACATATTATTAAAATATATTTTATTCCTTGTTGGTCCTATATTCATTAAATGATTTCACATTTGAATATCCATTATAAAAATGTCATTATAAGGCAGACATTCTGTCTGTTTTCAGTTATTACTAATTCAAGCCACTCTTGTTTTAGATTTTTTTTTTTTTGCATACATTTGTCCTCCACAGATTGTTAACCCTGTCTTGATTCACAAGCATGACAGATGCTGATTTGGATGACCAAATAACGAACAGTGACTGAGAGGCTGTATGCCTGTTGAGGGAATGCATACTTGAACAAAGGAGTTTCCATGCATGCCTTTTCTGTATTCTCTTGCCTGTTTATATTGTTGTTAAACATTTTATTAAATATATATGTACATCCAATAATGTACATCCATCCGGTTGTTATCGCAGAATAAACCCCATCAGAGCGATGCAAGACCCCTCTGCTTCACGTTGGGCAGGATGTACATTATCCCTTACCTAATCATTTTACATCTTTGTCTTTCTATCTATTAAAGTTTTGACTATATAAACAGATTTAGGAATACAAGGAATACAACTTTGTGTCATTTGATATCATGTTCTCTCCATTCTTCAATGTTTAGAGTGAACAGCAACTAGTGGTTTTATCACAATGAGGTACAAAGTCACAAGGCACTTCCTGTAAATCAATTCTATTAAAACACTTTTACTGTTTCTTGCTTTTTACCTACCTGCATTTTTACTTGTAGCTTCTGTACTACCTTCTGTTACTTTGAGTATTGTAAGGAGATAAATTGCTTGTGATGTTCCCCATTTGTACAGTGAGTTGCTTTGGGTTAAAGCATCTGATAAATGATTTAATGCAAATATTAATTTCAGACTTTTTTCATATATATATATTTTAGATTTTCTCTTAATGGCTGGATGGACACCCAGAATAAAACAAATGGAACTCTGACATCAGGACGATCGAGGCAAGGAGCTCTGATCCCCAGACAGCCTTGGCAGGAAGCTCTGGGATCAAGCTGGCATTACTGGAAGCCTGAAAACCAGGGATTCTTAGGCACCGGTGGTTGACTTCTGGCATTTGAACCTCTGAGGCATCCATGACAAGAACTTCTAGGACCATACAGCCATGACGGGAACCCCTGGTCCTGAACAGACAGGGTAGGGAGCTTGAAATAGAAACAGAAACAGAGAGACATAAACCTCTGGACTGGCAGTGGCAAGAATTATTAACTTACTGTGAGGCAGTAATGATGGGAACTTCTGGGACAGGGTGGACCAGACAGAAACCTCTGAGACTGGATGGTGATAACTAGGAGCTTGGATACCACTGTGGCTGAGATGGTCTTGAGTGCTGACTTTGTGGCAAGAACAGGAATATTTGGTGTGCCTGTGGCAGGAATCACAGGGGAAGCCATGACTGGGAGCACTGGCATTGAGGAGGCAGAGACAGACGGAACTGGGCAGTCATATCAGGACCCTTGTTACTGGCTGTGGCCGTGAAAGGGAGCTCTGTCATCAGAGAGGCACAGGTGGAGGCAGAAAGCACTGGCATTCAGAAGACTGTGGCAGGAACCTCAGAAATGAATGGCCATGATGGAATCCTCTTGGACTCAGGATGGTGCAAACCAAATCAAAAAGGGGCAATCAAAAGAAGTATGTACAAATATACAATATGTACAGATCCCTCCGGAAGCAGTACCGCCAGACGCAAATACTGCTCACTCAAGCCAAGGCGCAAGACGCTACACAAGGCTTGCTCACCCGGCAAGACACAAAGGCGAGAGGAGGGATGGATGCGTGGACTCCAACTGGAGTGGCCTTATGTGATGACCTGAAACATAACAGAAAAAAAGACAGATTTGATTTAGCAAATTCTTCCTATGAGAAAATAAAAAGATTTTTTATCTGATCTTAGGTTCACTACCTTAAACCAGTTGTAGGACAGGATTAGCCCCAGACCAAGTCACCGACTTGGCTTGTCCATTAGGAGAGCCCTGAGCAGGTGACAGCCTTCTGTGCAGGAAGACGGGAGGGACGTCTGATTATTACCTTAATCTTTCCATCAGCTCTATTGGATCATGTTAAGATGTTTTGTATGATTCCGAATTATTAATTTTAGATCTCACCTGTTGGGTTTGGACCAGAGCTTCCGTTTCAGCAGCAGCAGCAGCAGCAGCAGGTTCAAGTTCAAGTTCAAGTGTTTTTTATTGTCGTTCAGTCATATCCAGGACCATAGTGCTACATAAAAACAAACAATAGAACAATCACAAAATCACATGAGACTAAACAGAACTGGATTACAGTTTTTCTCGATTGCTTAAACACATTTCTTGAAACTATGCCTCGTATTCTCAAAACTGTAAACACAAATCCATAACGTCTCACCCAATTCCCCAAACATCCTATTTTCAGGTCAAAATGAAGCTCTACACTCAAAACCATTCACTCTTGCTGAAAAACCAAACTTTGCCCTCAGACAGGACACACAAGCCCTCATAATCACACACACTGCAACGCAGTCTAACACACTGGTGCAATAAATTCAAAACAACATTTCCAAAACTGGTATGCTATATTGCTTGTGGTTCCCCCCACATGATTTTCACATGATGAACACAAAAGACACAACCAGTGGATACATCGGCACATTTTTATTCATTCATGTACTACACAGTACAACACACACACAACAAAAAAAAAAAAAAAATATTTTTTTTTACTCTCTCCTCTAATTTTATTTTATTTTACAGTATTTCACAATTGCTAAAACACTAAACCCCATTCTCTGAACCCAATGCTCAGTGGCCTAAACCCATTTGTCGATTCAGTCACTCTGTAGGCAAAACCTTAAACAAGTTCAGGTAGTTAAGACACTGTTTGCAAATCTCATCCACTCTTTTTGCAAAACTCTAAACACATTCTCACTCACTAAAACACATTTTGCACTGTGTTGCAAAATGGTAAATACATGTGGCAAAAGTTAAACACAACTACAACACCGCTGTCATCGTTTACACACAACAACTCAGAATTGTTCACACTTGTTTCTAATGATGTGATCAAATCAGTTGTCTAGAATATAAGCCAGTTCAGAGTACACAGGGGGCCCAGGTACGTTGAATGTTGATTCCAACAATGGATGGAAACAGTGTGAGAGGCAGAGGAGGAAGAGTTTGTGTAAGAGGTGGTGGACGAAGAGGAAGAGTACAAGGACAACGAAGAGCAAGACCATGAATAGTCATTTTAGATCAAATTCGGGCAACTGTGATAGACCATGTTCTTGTTCATGGAATGACAATGAGGGAAGCAGGACAAAGAGTACAACCCAATTTGAGCAGATTCTCTGTGGCCACCATAATCAGGACATTCAGAGAAGAAAACAGGTAAATGTATTGTTTTTCTAATTTGTGCGACTGAAAGTTTACTGTATACATTTGATACAGTACATCAGTTTGTCAGGGGACTGGGGAAAAAAGAAAAAAAGATTTACAATACATTTTACATATGAATGTGATGTCCATTACTATTGTTACTGTATACACATTTGTAAGAGCATTTTCCCTTTTGTAGAATTGCAAGACTACCAAATAAGGGTGGAAGGACTCCTTTGTTCTCCCATTAGCAAGAGGCTCTCATTGACTTTGATTTTGCAATTGCACAATATTTTGTGTAATACGCTTTTCATTTAGAGTTGTCTTTCTTCTTTGGGCTTACTTTATTTTTATACTGAAAATACAGACATTCAATACTGTATTACCTGTACAGTATGCAATATATTTGCTGTACTGAGTTGTGAATTATTTAATTTTATTTATGGCAAAATTATTTTCTATATGCAATAAACATTTTTTTCTCTGTAACTACATGCCCTGGACGCTGTGTTCTCAATTTTTTGATGTAGTGTCTAATGAATGCTGATGAGTGTTTATATATTGACTGGCTGTGTTTATGTTTTGAAAGCATAGTTTGATTTTGAGCACAGATCAAATGGTTTTGAGGCAAGTGTTTGATTTTGCCAGAAGAGTCAGGGGTTTTGTGAATGTAGTTTAAAGACTGGGTTTTGTGTTTAAAGTTTTGAGAATATGGGTGAAGGTTTCAAGAAATGTGTCTTAGCAATTGTGAAATACTGTATTTACTTACAGTAAGATGTGTGTGACCGTCTTATGACAGTAAGAGTACACACAAACCTTATTCTAATATGGAATTGTATTGGAATGGTAAAGAGTGTTGGGACGTGACAGGAGGGCCTCCACTCAAGGATACAATATGATGTACACGTCTAAGAATGTTTCACGTATGGTTGAAATGCCATCATTGGCCTAGATAGATAACATTCTGGGAGTCAAGACTATAAAGGAGAAAGGATGCCCTCCCTTCACTGTCACACTCTGTGTCACTCTGTGTGACTGTACGACTGCTGGCCTTTTCTTGCAAGAAAATAAACCTCATCAAAGACTATTGGAAATGTCTGTCTCTTATTCAGTGATAGAATTTTGTTTGCCACCACACCTTCCTGAAGGTTCTCGAGGCGACGGTAAAGCGACTCAAATTTGGCCTTACTCGTAGCCCAGCCTCCCACATAGTCATACCATTGACAAAGACATGGGCAACTAGTGGCTTGAATTTCATCTGAGACTGCTTGTCTTCTTGTCCTTGCCCTTCCTCCTCCTCCTCCTCCTTATCCCTCCTCGATCTCTTCCTTCATGTCTTTCTGGATCCATTGTTTCAAAACCCAATAAACTGATTTGGGCCCTTTTATCTATCTATTGAAGGATCTGATTGATGTGTGTTAAATTTTGACTCTTAGTGTTTCCACTTGGGTAATTGTGTGCTAACTGAGCTGAAGCTGTGCTGACTTGAGTGAACAATATTGAATGCTAGTGCTTTATACATGACAACATGGTCTAGGCAATGAGAAATGAAGGGATTTGTGTGTAGAGTTTTGCAGTGACAGTTCAACAAATTTGACTCATGTGTCAAAACAGGGAATAGTGTTTATAGTGAAATGGGTGTGCTTTTTGATAAATGGCATTATGATTTTGAAATTTTAGTTCAAAAGCCTGGTTATAGTGTTTAAGCAATCGAGAAAAACTGTAACAAATGAACAATGGCATGAAGAGAACAGAAACACGCAAAACAAACTCTAAACATGACAATATCACCCACCTCTATTGGTCATTCAACCCCGATGTCTCTTTCATTTCATTTGGTCAAACCACAAGATATCACAGTGAGCTCAAAGCTACCCAAACTGATCTGTAGAAATAAGTAAATGAATAAATAAATGTGGAAATAATTAACCATGAGAAAAATATTACACTATAATGCACAAATGAAAGTATAAATATGTATTTATGTCTTGTTAAAACATTTTTTTTTTCTATGTACACTATGTCATTGTTACTATTATTATTATAGTTATTTATTTATAACTTTGGCAGCTTGGGGAATCCACAAACAGAAGGCCTCGCACTGATCACGAGCTGCTGACGAAGCACGATAAAGATTAGTCTGCTGTGTGAAAGCTGACCGTTTATTCTGCTGTCATTGTTGCTCAATGTTAGAGATTTGCAGCTGGGTATAAAGAGTCATGAACATTCCAAACTGTACATTGTGCACTTACCGTCAGACAGGGCTGGACTGGGACAGAAAATCGGCCCTGGCATTTTGGCCCAGACTGGCCCACTACATATGATCATAAACACCACCCATCTTTGCACGCCTTTGAATATGTTTTTGTTCAACTCCTATTCATTAAAACCACTAATGCCATGTAATGAGTGAGTATAAACGAGTGAGAGTTAACAGATGAAATAAGTACAAAATTGTAATTTATTAATACAGTCAAACTATACTACACAGTGGTGAATCCAAAAAACAAGCTATAAGCTGCATTGGCATAGCAATACCAGTGTTTCTCACAGGAATTTTGGTAAAACTGTGGTGGGTGGACCTCAGTCCTTCTAGGGGGGTTTGGGGGCATGGTCCCCCTAAGAAAATTTTGTGCATTTTAATGTTAAATTCATCAATCTGGTGCAGTTTGAGGGTTCAAAATTAAAAGCTCCAACCCATATTCAGTGTGCAAGTATAACAGAGAAAAAAATCAAACCTCTTTTAGTAGCAGTGTCTATTTACATTACACCTACTACATAATAATAGTTATAATATTAATCTCATGATAGTAGCCTAATAGCCATATATTGTAAAAAATAATGCACCGAAAAATAAAGAAAACTTTCATAATTAGTTTTGTACTAATTTCTATACTTGAAAGAGATAAGCACATGATCTTTTATTTTGACGGAAACTGCATCAAGCTTTTATTTTGGCGGAAAACATGGATACAAACGAGTCTCATTAAACTTCTAGTAAATTTCTGTAATCGTCAACAATGCAGATGTGGAAATAATCTGTAACGTTAACTGGGTTATGGGTTCCTGCACTCATAGCCAAAGTGTTTTGAAAGTAGTTCTGCTTACCGCGGACTCTACACTTTCTCATCTCTCTCCTGATCCTCCTCATCAGCCACTGGAGCTGATGAAGGTCCTGCTGCTGCAGAAAACATATCTTGACACATTTTACAGCGTCTGCTTGAATGGCCTGTATCTATTTTTCACGCTATTTCTCTGCACATTCCTTGCGTTTCTTCTCCATCTCTCAGACTATTTTGACAGATACACACTTGACACTGCACGCTCACTCAAAGCCCAGAGGGGGAGGTGTTTAAAGATGTGATTGGGCCAGCCCAGTGTCAATCAAGAAAACAACCAATGGGCCGCTGATCTACGCGTTTCATGGGCCGGTCTGTCAGTGGAAAAAAAAAACGAACCGGCACTACCAATGCATTACACCGGCACTAACCCAGCGCCGTCAATTAAACAAAACAAAACGAATGGGCCGCCGATGTACAAGTTTTATGGGCCGTAAAAAAAAAAAAAAAAAAAAAGTATGAGATGTATCGGCCCAAAAGCACGTCGGCCCACCGGGCATTTGCCCGGTATGCCAGATTACCAGTCCAGCCCTGCCGTCAGAAGACTATTGATCACCCGTGGGTGGGCTTTTGTCACCTTATTGATTTTCATAGACCGCATAACAACAGAGCGGGACGCGATTGACAGCCGGTATGCGACAATATGAAGTGCACAATGTATAGTATAGCTCGTGAAGACAAAAAGTATAAAGCCTATTTTAATAGCAGGATTTCGTTATCAAGAGAGCAACGTTACGGTATCAACTATGCTGGTTGTCAGGGAGACGTGACAGGTTGTCAAGGATACGGGTGATTTGTTTACGTTCTATAATCAATACGCGTTGCCTGAACCACATTTGTGTGGCTATCATGTTTAAGATTTCTTTAAATGAAAACGAAAAGAGTTAGTATGGTGTTTTATAACATATTTCGTTGCCTAAAATATACACAGAGATAACCGGAGTAGCAGAGCGAGCTGAGTGACGCGCGCTGCGTCAGAAGGTGGGCGGGGTTAGGATTTCCCAAGATTTTCCAAGATGGCGCCGCCCATACCCCCCATAAACGGCTTCAAAACTGTTCTTCAGAAAGTCTATGGGTGACGTCACAGAGTGTCCATATTTTTTGTCCATCACTTGTCCATAATTTTTTACAGTCTATGGTTTTCTGACGCTAAGATTTATAGTCCTACAAATTTGCCCGTTTAAAATTTAAGAGTTTAAATCGATATCTTCATCAAATGTGCACACATCAAAGTTGGAAACAATGCTTACACTACTTATAAGAATTTTTACATGCCACCTGTAAACAAATTACTTAGTTCCTTGGCAGGGATCAGTGAAATTCACAATTTCGGGGTCCGGCCCATGGCCTAAGAAGTTTCTCTTCTTTGCCGTCTTCCGTGTGTCCATGGCGTAAAATGAGGGCGTGGGGGAAGCGGAGACTGACGTTTTCAGCCGCGGCATTTATCAAGGACAGGTATTGCGCACACCTGGATTTCAAAGGTACGCACAGCTTCATAAATCAGGCGGTGAGAGGAGTGTAAGCATAATCTTACGCCAACATATACGCCTGTTTCTCCACCTTCTTCATGTAGCCAATCAAATGAGCTTCTCGCTGAGTCTCAATTTACTCTTATCTGATTGGTTCAATAAACACGCCAGTCACCAGAACACATCTTTCTCTTCATTTGGCTCAGAAACGTTCTCGTTGCCGAAATGGTACTTTTAATGCACACATAGGCCTACATGCTAAATAAATAAATAAATAAACAAATAAATCACGATTGCTTAATAGGCTGTGCACCATTCGGTTGCCTATATGAGTCCATACTGAATTTCGACCTGATGTGTTAAGAAAGAAAATTTCTGTGTATTCAGTGTATGTATCCTGCTCATCAGGCCATATCAGTTTGTAATCTTGATGCTGCTGAATGTAGGCCTAGTATCTGCAGTACTGCATGCATAATGTCACCTGTCTACTGATCGGGAGCATTCCAGAATTATTATTATTATTATTTTACTAAAATTAATTTACAATAGTATCACCTGCAATGCCATCATGTAACCACTAGATGACTGTATAGCCCTATATATAAACATATCAAAATGCTGTGTGTTCCCTGGTTGCTTGGTTTTTATTCAGACTCACAATTAGTTACTTTTTGTCGAGTTTATATTGATTTAGTATCAGTTTTTCATTACATCATCTGGACACAGAGAAAGCATTTTGTTATTCATACTAGCTACATAATAGCTTGATCAGTCACACGAAAGTAATCACTAATCAGAATCAATATTAACAGTGCAACCAAGACAATATTTCAAAATAAATTGAGTGTTAAATACCATGAAATCATGTTTCATGTCACATGATGTGAAAAACACTCCATCAGAATGGTATTATTACATAAAGAATGGGTATTAAATGTTTTGATTGTAAAGAAAGTTTAACATCAGCTCAGTGGTGTAACAGATTATATAATATATAAAATTTCAATCCAATAACATTAACACCAGCTTGAAATTCAGTATGAATGTCAGTCAGCCTTAATCAGCCTAATGGTGCTGAAATAAACAGCTTATTAAGCAATCATGATTTATTTGTTTGTTTGTTTGTTTATTTATTTATTTAACATGTATGTGTGCATCAAAAGTACCATTTCGGCAACGAGAACGTTTCTGAGCCAAATGAGGAATAAGCAAAACTCTTCGCGCTTGCAAAACTCAATGAGTGAGAGAATCGTGCCAAAACTGGAAGTGCATGTAAAAGAAAGACGCAACTGTACAAATCGGGTTATTTTGGGAACTTTTTTGCCCCATGAACACAAGTAATTTAGACATTTGCAACAGTTTATTTTTTTACACAAACGCAATTAATTACGCCATTAATCTGTTTTGCAGTTCCTGAGTCTATAATACAGATCCTATTTATTTTGCGTTAGCATGAATCTGCAGTTTCACAATACATGAATTACACTTATGAATAACAGTAAAATGCTGCAAATATTTTTTTTTCTTACAGTTGAAAGGCGATTTACACCTTTACAAATCTTCTCTTCCGCATGCAAATTTAATTGTTGGGACTTTTATTTTGACGCCGCGGCGGACCTTTATGTCGACAGCGCTTAGAACGCCAGACAGAGCCTCAGCTCATAGTGCTCGCATTCTCCGTTTTCATTAGTTGACGATCTGTTTAACAGTCTTGTC
The DNA here is from genome assembly GCF_949319135.1 of Squalius cephalus. NCBI lineage: Eukaryota > Metazoa > Chordata > Actinopteri > Cypriniformes > Leuciscidae > Squalius > Squalius cephalus. The sequence goes on from NW_027645839.1 coordinate 23,482, forward strand.
TAATACGTTATTTCGATACACCGAAAGTAGACCGTAATGAAAAGTTATAAGCGTACGTTATAAGGTGTGATTGATGTCCAGTGCACGCGACAGTCGTGTCGAAAAAGTGGATCTGTACCGTAAGACTTTCGTTCATCTTCGGAACACAAATGAATATATTTTTGATTAAATCTGAGAGCTGTCTCCCTCCTCTATGGGCAATTTCATTCTGCCGGTCCAGAAAAGTTAGTAAAAACATTGTTAAAATAGTCCAAGTGACTACAGTGGCTCCACCTTAAGTTTATCAAGCGACGACGACAATACTTAATGTAGAAATAAAATTGCAAAAACATTTATTAAAATCTATAAAATGATATAAGGCATGAATATGTGTTATCATACTGTATATGTAGACATTTCCAGATGTAACATGAGGAACAATTTATAAGCTTTATGTTCAATGTATTTTTGAAATATATTTTCATAAATGTATTTCAGTATATTTAACAGTGCTTCACATATATGTGAATAACCTATATTAATATGAATTTATTAATAGGCTATATCCGTGCTGGTTTATTGGGGTCTATGGTGTTATAAACTACTGTGATGTTTAAAATGTTTTAATGGATGTATATAGAGGCATATTATATAAATGTAGTGGTTGTTCAGCAAGTAACATTTTCCCAGAACGTTTTATGATAGCCTAAATATAACATTCAGAAAATACTAATAACATTATAAGGTTGTTCTAAGAACGTTTTCTCTCAACATTACAAGAATGTTAATAACGTTATAAGAACGTTCCAAAAACATTATTTCAATAACATTCTGTACTAACATTTACACAACGTTAGTGAATGTTCTGGGAACGTTCCCTGTTAGATGGGCTTCTCACACCCCCCTAGCGGCTGTGATAGGGAAAACCACCCTTGCAACTTTGGGCCAGCCTCAGCGTCAGGAAGTATCGCATGAAATCAGGTCTCGCGATGTAACGAATTGCTTTACGGCACTGCACACATACACTATCTAAACATTTATATGCTAGCCTTCTGTGTATCATACATACCTCAGTGGACATGGCTCCGTGCGTTCGCCGGCTTCTTTGAAAACAAATGCAGCGGGAGAAGATGGTAGGGGGAGAGTCGCCAACGAGTTTTGACGATAGTGTTGTCAAATATCTATTCCGAAGCTGTAGGGGGAGCTCTATAGAGAAAGCGAAATTGCCAAAACTGCATAGCACCGCTTTAATATCATTTCTGAAGACATTTAAGGTGATAAAATTGTTGATATTGACTCCTTTTCTTCTGTGTGGTCAGTTTTGGGAGGTGATGAGCACGGAATTGACCCGACAGGAACTTACCATGGGGACAGTGATCTGCAGTTGGAGCGGATTAATGTGTACTACAATGAAGCCACTGGTCAGTTTGCATTTGCAATGTATTAAAACATAAAAAAATGTCATTCAAAGTTTTACATTTAAGAGTGGAAATGTGCACTTTACTACGACAGGTGGAAAGTATGTTCCTCGTGCTGTTCTTGTCGACCTGGATTCTGGAACCATGGATTCGGTGAGATCTGGACCATTTGGGCAGGTCTTCTGACCAGATAACTTTGTCTTAGGTAAGTTAAGCCTGTTTTCATATGGGAGAAATTGTTCACCTGCAAGCTGGTCAATGTGGAAACCAAATCGGTGCCAAAGTGAGTAACAGTTAAGGGTATTGATTACATCGCTGCTATATTCATTGACCTTGCAAAAGCTTTTGATTCTGTGGTCCACAACATACTCATTGACAGACTCAGCAGCATTGGTGTCACTGATCACTCACTGGTTTGGTTCACAAATTTTCTCTCACACCGGGTTCAAAGTGTAAGATTAGAAAACCTTGTATCCCACTCTCTCCCGATCATCAGGGGTGTGCCCCAAGGTTCTATCCTTGCTCCAACTCTTTTTTTAATTTATATTAATACCATTCCATCGGCAGCTGGCAATTCTTTCATTCACTTATACGCTGATGATACAGTTCTTTATGCCACAGGTCCCTCCCCTGATGCTGTTCAAGCTACCCTGCAAGAAAGCTTTTACCAACTTCAACAATCCTTTACACAACTCAACCTCAGTCTCAATACCTCCAAAACAAAAATCATGTGGTTTCACCGAAAGGGTACTACGCCTCCACCAGCACTTAACATCACCACCTGTAATGGGGCTACTTTAGAACAAGTCACTACATATAAATACTTGGGCATCTGGTTGGACACATCTCTTACTTATTCTACCCACATATCTAAGCTGCAATCTAAGGTTAAAGCCAAGCTTGGTTTTCTTTACAGAAACCGCTCTTCATTCACCACTTCTGCCAAACTTACTCTTATTCAAATGACCATCTTACCCATTTTAGACTACGGAGACACCATTTACAGGGTTGCTTGCAAATCCACCTTGTCAAAACTTGACACTCTTTATCGTTCCGCTATCAGGTTTGCCACAAATGCTCCGTCCAACACACACCACTGCGCTCTTTACACATCTGTCAACTGGTCCTCCCTTCACAATCGCCGTAAAATTCACTGGTTCACTTTCATTTACAAGACCTTTCTTGGCCACTCACCGCCTTACTTAGGTCACCTGCTGCAGCCAAAGCCCGTCACTTATGATACCCGGGCTTCACTTTATCTTCAATTAATAATCCCCAAAACCAAAACAGCCATCGGTCTAATATCATTTCAATCTGCTGCCGCTCGGGACTGGAATTCGCTCCAAAATACTCTCAAAATTGATAAGCAAATTTCAACTTCATCATTTAAATCTGTTATTTCACACCTGTTCACGGACACATGTAGCTGTTTCTCTTCATAGTCAAAAATAAAAATAATAAGGAGGAAAAGGAAGAGAAAAAGGAGAGAAGAAAAGGAAAGAAGAAAAGAAGGAAGGGGAAAGGAGGAGAAAGAAAGAAGAAGAAGTTTTTTTTTTTTTTTCTCAGCAAATATTTCTATGTAGCTCCATTCATCATTTCTATATACATATAGCTGGTCAATGTGGTCTGTTGTCTACTGTGTTGAGTTTTCAATTGTATTTATGTAATTGCTTACCTGTAAGTATCTATAATGTTTTGTACTTTTTAACTCTACTTCCCCTTTCCCTAAGTGGTTATTCCACTTGTCAGGCCGCCATTGTAAATAAGAACTTGTTCTTAATGACTTGCCTGTAAAAATAAAGGATAAAAAAAAATTCGACGTTAGGCCAATAAAGGCTTGTTGCGAGGGGCATAGTTTGTTTGTTGTCTAGTTATCATTTGTATAACTAATTATAATTGAATATTTATGTTTAACTATGCTTTTCTAGAGAAAAATAACTTCGGATAAGATGAGCAACTACCGATCTAACTTTATCGGTTTGTTTTTTTCCTCTAAACCCAGTTTATAGTTTTGCAAGTTGCCATGACAACACTTAAAAAGTGGCCATTATTTAAAAGCATCTTATTTAAGGGGGAACTATGCAGGTTTTTTTTAGGGTTTCTTTTTAGCTTAATTTACCTTAACTGAACAGCTTCAGAGTCATTGGAATGGTTATATGACTTTTTTCGGGTTGAATGGTGGTCTCCCAGCCAACAAAATTATGTTCTGAGAACGTTTTCCAAACATTCCATTTTGGTTGTGGGAATGTTGATTTGAAATGTTCAAAAAACGTGGAAATGTCCAGTTTGCTTAACGTTGCTGGAACGTTATCTTAAGGTTAGCATAATGTTGCTGGAACGTTCTTTCACCCAAAATTTTATTAACAGTACAACATTCAGATAACATGGTAGCAGACAGCACGTGCATCTGCAGAAACGGGTTCATAGGCTAGTAGTATTTATGATAGCAGGTAGGTTGGTAGGTAGAGAGATTCTGATGGACTTTTACAAAAATAAATAAATACATAACTCATGACAGATCTAACCATTTGAAATGGGCATATCAATATGCAGCTTAAAGCAAGATTAAAATAATAGCTTAATACCAATAATTAGCATTAGATGCACAGACAGATTCATAGCCTGTAATTTTCTCATACATATATTTTTATTATTATTAGCGGATGTGTGTCGCTCAAGGTGGAAGAGCTTGAGGGACCAGTACACCAGGGAAAAGAGGAAGGAGAGCGTAACAGGAGTGGGGCTGGGGCCTCATCTGCTCGGCCATGGAAATATATGGCTGTGATGGGGTTCCTGGCCCCATTCATGGAGGGTAGGCCAACCACCTCCAATCTGCCCCGCCAAGCTACCCCTGCCACACTCCCCCCAGCTGCACCCATCCCCCCACCAGCACCTACCCCTTCGGCTGCAAGAGGGCCGAGGTTAAATTTAAAATATATTCTTTAGTGTATGAGGCGGATATGGAGGGGAGTCATTTTATTTAAAATGTTACTTATGTTCATGTTTGTGTTGTACATTATACATATTTATATTTAATATTTTAAGTTTATTTTGTTCAAAAAGTTCATACTTATACTTATTAAGTTAATATTTTGTTCATTGAGTTCATATTTATATTTATTATTTTAAGTTTATTTTGTTCAATAAGTTCATGTTGTTCAGTAAGTTTATATTTTGTTCAATGTAGTAAAATTTTGTTCATCAGTGTTCATTATTCTGTAGGGTTTATACTTGCTGTGCACATTTGCTAAGCCGATATAGATAGGTACTGTAGATAGATAGATTTATTGCAACTGTACAAGTACAATAGAATGTTGTTTGGATGAATCCTGTTGATACCCACATAAAGAAAAAGATAAACTTCAGAGGTACAACTAATAACTAAACCATAAAATTTACTTTATTTTATTTAGTTAATAAATAACTAAACTAAAATCTGATTCTGATTTTCGTTACCTAGATTTAGTAACTAAATCTACCATTTATTAGTAGATAAATGGTTATTTATCTACTAATAAATAACCATTAATAACAAATGGTTATTAACTAAACTAACAACTAATAACCATTTTTTTATGAAAAAAAGAAAACTGACGATATATGTATTATATATACACAGAATGAAGAGTTTAATGACAAGGTTGAGTTAGAACAGGTGAGTTGTCACAAAGGGTCAGGGGAGGTGTCTAGTAGTGTAACATCCCTGTGAAGTTTATTTAGTGTGGTTGTTCAGGCTAAAAGGGCTCTATGTTTTTCATAACAGTGGGGTGAAAATGCTGTGTGAAGGGGGAAGTCGGGTGTATCACATATATCTATGCTTTACATTTCCATGTGTTATACTTATGAAACATGGACCTTTGCTTTTAAAGAGCAATGTATGTATAATGCTTGTGCTACTTTGGAACTATGCCTTTAAAGGACAATGTGGGTGGCTCTTAAAAGAGCCGTTGTGTTATGCAGCTGCTGGATCGTTTTATGGCTGGACCTGCCAAGGAACAGCGCCCTCTTCGCTGAAATAAGAGGCGAAGTTGCCTCTCACTCTCAAGGCCTCCCGTGTGGCGTTGTTAGCAGACATCCTGGAAACTCCCCGGGGGCAACTACCATCACCAGGCCTAGGGTAACTACCTGCCCTGTGCCTTCTCCTCAGGGTCATGACACGCAGATAGTTGTGGAGAACGCAAGTGGCTCTGACACACGTCTCAGCAGTAGTGGGGCTGACAGCCATCACTCTTCTGTACATTCTCCACTGTGAAGACAGAATACCAAAAGCACACTCAACTACAAGCCTGGCACGACTGAGGCGGTAGTTGTACACCCTCTGCTCTCTAGGGACATGAGGGCCAGGGAAAGGGCGCATGAGGTTCAGGCGGAGGGGAAATGCCTCATCTCCTACAAACACAAATGGCATTGCACTACAATGCTCAGACCCAGGGATGACCGCAGATTCAGGGAGGTCCAGGGTGCCATCTCGGAGGCCCTCACCAAAGGCAGAGTTGTAGAGGGATCCGCCGTCACTCGTCCTGCCATATCCACCAACGTCAACTACCCTGAAGAGGTAGTCGGCATCGACCACTGCCAACAACACAATGGAATATGCGCCTTGTAGATATAGTATAGGGAGCCGGAGTTGTCTGGGGCCTGGATGACCACGTGCTTCCCATCCACCGAACCAAAACAGTTGGGGAAGTTCCAGCGATGACTGAACACTTCTGCAATGGCACGCCAGTCCTCCATGCATGGTGCAGGCAGGTACTCAGGTAGCAGGGCATCCCAGATGGCACCTGACACCTCTTTCACCACTCTTCCCACAGTGCAGTGGCCAACCCTGTTGTTGCTGGATATTGTCCTGAACGAATCCCCTGTTGAGAGGTATCTGTGAACAGTAGTGGAAAGAGTACTGAAAAAACATACTCAAGTAAAAGTACCATTACATTCCAAAAAATGTAGTGTGAGTAGAGTAAAAAGTACTTGTCCAAAAAACTACTTGAGTAAGAGTAAAAAAAGTAGCTAATTTAAAAGTACTCATGAGTAGTGAGTACTGAGCTGCAGATTCTACCCCCTTATAATAAACACTGCACTACAATTTATACATTTAAAAAAATTGCACATACTGTAATTCACATTATATTTTGTTCTTTGTCAGAAAGATTGAAGAATATCTATCCATCCATCTTTTTAAAATGCTTCAAATACTCATACTCATGTTTGCAGTACACTCATCACCATTTAAATCATATTATTTGAAAAAAAAAAGCATTTAAAATTAGGCGAAAGGCCACTGAGCCTGAGCATGCTATTGTTGCACATAAAATATCAATATTCATAACTGTGCAAAGAATTCAAAAAACCTTTAGAAACTCGTATGATAGTTCAGCATCACACACCATGAGATGGGTTAAATAGAGAGATTAAAAAATAACCAATTTCTCTCCAAAACGGTACCAAATAGGCCCTGTAGATAGCCCAGCCTATATATAAATACCATATTAAGCAGAAATGTGAAATGTACCTAAGCATATTAGAGGAAGACGCTTGATATCTGGATTGAATTGTTGAAGAATGCACTTCCACAGCAGTCACGAGTAACAGCAGGAATAGGCAGTTAAAGTTTTCTATGCTTAATTTGATTTGATGACAGTCACGAGACCGATTACTCGATCCAATCACGTTGATGGATAAAATTAAAATTAAAACAAGCATGTAATGAGTAACGACCACAAACAGAAGGAAAATAGCGGAGTAAAAGTACTGATACATCACTTAAAATGTACTCAAGTAAAAGTAAAATTACACAATTTTTAAACTACTCAAAAAAGTACAATTTCTGAAAAAAACTACTTAATTACAGTAACGTGAGTATTTGTAATTCGTTACTTCACACCCCTGTCTGTGAAGATATGAAGATATATTAATTTACATTTGCATGTAGACAGGAAATAGAAATTAACAGTGGGACGCATTATTTCTACACACACACACAAACGGTTGCTAGGGGGGTGCTAGACGGTTTGTAGTTGTCACAGATGGTTATTATGGAGTTTTTATAGACTTCTTAGCATGTTATTAACACTAGAGGAGCATTTGATGCTTCTCTTAAAGCATGGGAAATTTCTGAGGTTATAAAAATACTCTCAAAGCCATTTGTCCCTTTATAGACAATTGATGTATATCTATTTAAACTACGTATTTAATTAGTAATTACTACCTATTAAATAAATGCCTGGAAACTCTTTAACCTCTTTACATGTGAGAGTTACAGGTCCAGTTCATAAGAAGAGTCATATCTACAAACCAGTACATTGCCGCTTTACTAACTGTTCTAACATTGTAATGATATTACAGTATAAAGTCATTTACAAACTTGCCTTGCGCAATTTGTCCTGCAACTCTGGGTCTGCCACCTCTTCTATGGAAGGGGCAAGTGGTGGAAGGCCACTGACTTGCCTGAAAAGCCGATGGGAGAAGAAGTGTGGAGAAACCCCTCCCTGAATTAGGTAAACTGCTACCATTTGGCCCACAAGCCTATCGCGTTGTGTAGAGCTATAGAGGAATAAAATGTCAAATTTATGGTCTTGATGCATTAAAATGTATTTGTGTTTAGTGCTAGTGTAGGATACCCAGTGACTAATGATATCATATAATAATATTAAAATAGTGATATTTAAGATGATTTTGTGGAAAGCAAACATAGCAACACTGTCTAGAGCCAAAGCTTGTGATTCGGAAGGCCCTTCAAAAATATGGTGCTCCTGGAGCTGGCCCATGAGGAGGCGACAGAACTCCCTTGTCGGCCCACCTTCATCAACAGCCCCTTCACCCACTCCACTCTCATCCACAAACACCACATCCAGCCTGGACTGAGGATCAAACGTGGACCGACTGAAAGCTCTCACCGCACAATCAAATTCCTCTCCACAGAGGACATTAACTTGACTGGCAGTGATAGCCCTCTGCCTCACCCTCGACTGCAGGCAACGCAACATGTCACTAATGTCCAAATGTCTGTATTGTAGACAAAAAATACATTGACATAAAGAAGGAATTAAATGACATATCTTTTCTCATGCGCATATTCTGATACCCAAACCTAGACATTTTGTACAACATTTATATGCTACTTTTCACCAGAATAAAGAATGGTGCATCTACAAAACAAGTGAATTCCTCCTTGTTTGCAAATGCAAGCATGTTGTGTTTTTATTGCTTAAGAGCAGTATTGTCTATGAAGTAAGCATTCACTACTCACTCTTCAGATATGCCAAGTGACAAGAGAGACATGGCGGGCCGTGGAGGTGAAATGGCATATAGTGGAAGTGAAATAGTGGGCCTTGGAGGTGAAATAGCGGGCGACAATCCAGTCGATGACATGTCCGTATTTGTTCGCATTTCCTGAAATGATAACACATTCATTACATGTATGTTACATACTTATACATATAAATTAGGGCTGCACAATATATCAAAATTATTGAAATATCGCAAATGTATATATTGCAATATACATATCGCAACGGCTTGCAATAACTGGGGTCATGAACAAAAGACAAAGAGAAAATCAATCTCTGCTCTTGGCTTAATAACTTTTGTAGCTTTAATAAGAATCAGTATATATATTTAATTCACACAGTGAAAACTGAGCAGTGTTTATTTTTACATTTGATTATTCAGTTTCTGTTGTTAAATAAACCTAATGTAGGCCTACCTGAAACCCTTAACCCTGTGGTTTACACTGATGTTAAAATTACACTTCTAATGATACAGTAAAACACTGCTGTTCACTTTCAGAAGTTGTAGGGATGTTTTCTTGTCACAAAAAGAATGTGAAACACTATGTAGGTTATAGGGGTGTGCACAGCAGCCGGTATTTGTATCTGTATTTGTATTTGTTGAGGGGGGAAAAGTATTTGTATTTGTATTTGTATTCGAGTAAAATTCAAAATAGGTGTAAAAATCATTTTTTTTTGCGTTACACTTCTAATTTACGTTATAGCGTAAGTACTCTTTAATTATATCCATTATAATAATTATGGCTATGCAATATTGGTTGATGTTTTTCCATAAATCCAGCAATGAACATGTAACAAGGAACGTCATTGAAAAGAAAATAACATAACAGCATTACCAACGTTAACGTTACTCTGTCAACAGCCTATTGTCTAAATTACAGAGCTAACAGAGCTACTAGTGTTGTCACGGTGCCAAAATTTCAGTATTCGGTACCAATACCAGTGAAAATCCACAGTTCTCGGTACCAAAGCTTAATTTAGATTAAATTTACATATATTAAAGTGTATATCACGGTTACAAAGATGGAAACTGTAGTATTAAAAACACTTTACAATAAGATTCCATTTGTTAGATAACATTAGATAAAATTACCTAACAATAAACAATAGTTATGTACTGTTGCAATTATTCTTCTTGGGGTTAATTTAAAAATACATTTTTAAAATCAAAAGTTAACATTATTTCTGTTAACATTATTTAATGCACAATGAATGAAGTGAACAAACATGACCAATCAAGTGTTTGTATTAAATAACATTCACAAACATTAATTAATGTTGTAAAAATATATTGTTCACTCAATGTGTTGATGTTAGATAATGCATTAAGTGATGTTAATGAATGGTATCTTATTGTAGTGTTACCAAACTATACAGGAGATAAAACGTATTTTTATTTGACTTGACTGTACTTTTATTTAATCCAAAACTGCATTCATATTTAATTTTAAAAGGGCGTTTTAAACCTGCTAAGAGTTATCCAGCCAAGAATAAGCCTAGAACTGCTTTTCTGACGGACTGATATTAATGACATAATGACGGCTTTTTATTTCATTTCTCATCTCCATAAATATATCTAAAGCTAATGCAAGGGCTAGAAATCAATTAATTCTTTGCTGATACTTCCTCGTCATCATGAAGATCGCAGTTCGCACCGCTTTCTCCTCTCTCGTGGCGTCTGTCGTTGCGATGCAACCATGGACATAGGCGTGCCTGGAAAAACGAGCGCGCCGCTCGCTTCTGTTATGTCTATGGTTATAAGCGTGCTTGCCGCGCGCCTACATTTGAAATCTGCACGCGCAAAAAGCGCGCTATGTGAACGGCCCCTTATGACAACGTGACATTAGCCTAATCCAAAATATTTCCATATGTGGGTCTTTCCTCCTTTCTTATCAACAAGTGGATTTACAGCCACCACATCAGCAGCGCCGCCGGTCGCCACGTCTCATGAGGAAACGCAGCTTTTTGATATAAAGTTTTTCTTGTTCCCGAATACAAATACTTTAAAAGTATTTGTTCGAAATGAGTATTCGTAAAAAACACATTATTTGTGCCTTTCCGAATACCGTATTCGGGTTCGGCTCCACCCCTAGTAGGTTATATAATTTTAAATATATTTTAAAGATAATTTAAGTTCATTTTACACACTTAAAGCATTATCGTATCGCATATTGAATATCGCATTATTTAATGAGTTATCGTATAACGCATTTTTCTTCAGTATCGTGCTTCCATAATATATATATATGCACTAACCTAAAGGATTTTTAGGAATACCTGTTCAATTTCTCATTAATGCAATTATCTAATCAACCAATCACATGGCAGTTGCTTCAATGCATTTAGGGGTGTGGTCCTGGTCAAGACAATCTCCTGAACTCCAAACTGAATGTCAGAATGGGAAAGAAAGGTGATTTAAGCAATTTTGAGCGTGGCATGGTTGTTGTTGCCAGACGGGCCGGTCTGAGTATTTCACAATCTGCTCAGTTACTGGGATTTTCACGCACAACCATTTCTAGGGTTTACAAAGAATGGTGTGAAAAGGGAAAAACATCCAGTATGCGGCAGTCCTGTGGGCGAAAATGCCTTGTTGATGCTAGAGGTCAGAGGAGAATGGGCCGACTGATTCAAGCTGATAGAAGAGCAACTTTGACTGAAACAACCACTCGTTACAACCGAGGTATGCAGCAAAGCATTTGTGAAGCCACAACACGCACAACCTTGAGGCGGATGGGCTACAACAGCAGAAGACCCCACCGGGTACCACTCATCTCCACTACAAATAGGAAAAAGAGGCTACAATTTGCACGAGCTCACCAAAATTGGACAGTTGAAGACTGGAAAAATGTTGCCTGGTCTGATGAGTCTCGATTTCTGTTGAGACATTCAGATGGTAGAGTCAGAATTTGGCGTAAACAGAATGAGAACATGGATCCATCATGCCTTGTTACCACTGTGCAGGCTGGTGGTGGTGGTGTAATGGTGTGGGGGATGTTTTCTTGGCACACTTTAGGCCCCTTAGTGCCAATTGGGCATCGTTTAAATGCCACGGCCTACCTGAGCATTGTTTCTGACCATGTCCATCCCTTTATGACCACCATGTACCATCCTCTGATGGCTACTTCCAGCAGGATAATGCACCATGTCACAAAGCTCGAATCATTTCAAATTGGTTTCTTGAACATGACAATGAGTTCACTGTACTAAAATGGCCCCCACAGTCACCAGATCTCAACCCAATAGAGCATCTTTGGGATGTGGTGGAACGGGAGCTTCGTGCCCTGGATGTGCATCCCACAAATCTCCATCAACTGCAAGATGCTATCCTATCAATATGGGCCAACATTTCTAAAGAATGCTTTCAGCACCTTGTTGAATCAATGCCACGTAGAATTAAGGCAGTTCTGAAGGCGAAAGGGGGTCAAACACAGTATTAGTATGGTGTTCCTAATAATCCTTTAGGTGAGTGTATATTGTTTTGAATTGAGGGAGTGAAACCAGCATATGAATGAAAAATATCAGTATTCTTTCAATAAAGAAAATAATAATAATGATGTTGATGCACAAATAATTACTATTTGTAGTAATCATATAATATAAACACACATGTATCACATGTTCTCACCTGTACCTCCTCCGAAGATAACCACAACACATAAAGAGTGGAAGGCCCATCTATGCCATGATCCTCTAAGGTACCTACTAGACTGCTATATAACTGTGAACACCTCACTTGCCATGTCATCAACACCAGCAAATGCAACCAGGTCCTGTCAGAAGCTAAATAAATGATCCGTAATTGAAACAAAATCAATATCTTTCTTCAACAAATAAGTATATATGTGAAATAGCAATTAACCTGAAATGACTAAGAGACATTGAATCTCCTCTTCAGGATTCTCCCGTCTGGGTATTTAAATTGTATCATAAGACCACTGGCCGGCTCAACAATTGCTGATATATGCCTCCGGCGATCATCTATTGCCTTTTTAAAAAGTTAAAACTTTTCAATTACATACACAAAGATAATGTGGCCTAATTTTTTAAGACATCATATTTGAACAGACTTTTCGACATCATACTCTTCCATCTGTCTCCTTATCTCCTGTTACATTTGAAAATGTACAAACACAAAATAAGAAATTTTGAAGAACAGTTTATGGTCCACATTGACTTCCATAGTATTTCTTTTTTCTACTGTGGAAGTCAATAGCTACTATCAACTGTCTGGTTGCCAACATTCTCAAAATATCTTCTTTTGTGTTCAACAGAAAAAAACAAAAAAACAAAAAAAAACTCATACAGGTTCAGAACAACTCCTATTATTGTTTTTGTATTATTATACTGTCACAGATCAGCCAGTATTCTTCAAAACAACACATGGAGGACGTGAAATGCCAGTTTTATGTTTATTTTAAGTTCTCCCAAGCCAGTAAAGTGCAAGGTGCTCACAAGTGCCAAAAACATGTAAAAATTCAACAGAAAAAAAAAAAACTTAAGAAAAACAACAACTTCAATATACAAAAAAACAAAAACAAAACAATAACCTTGGATCAGGTATAACCATTCAATCAGAGTACTCAGCAGATACTGCACTCACTACCATCAGTCCTAGACTCTCTTGACCACTTCCTTGTGTGATAATTTATACACATGGGTACAACCATTTCTCAGCAATAATCACAGGAGAAAGTATTAAAGACCATGAACATGTGTTAAAGATCATGTAAAAGTATTAACAGATCAAATAACCCCATTTCCTTCATCACACAAATTTAAATAACACAGCACAAACTTCAGTTCAACAATAATTAGAGGAAGTAAATATCAATAACTCAATAACAATATCCAAACAATTCCACCCCCTTACCCACCATACTTGGTATCTCCCACTCCCATGACGCAACACAGCACAGGTATAAAAATCATGAAAAAAACCCATTCCAGTCTTTTACCCAAATCAAGATGGCCACCACCATGTATGCTGATCCAGGTGATAATCAACAGTTTGTGGAAAGCTTAAATGCCCTCCGGGTTAGTGCTCAGGTGGCCAGTCTGGGACACAAAAGTCTAGTTGTAGGTGTATGGTTGTGTGGGTCTGTGGTTAATCCATCTCTCCCATGGCTGGTACATCCAGGTAAATAAAGAGTCTTTAAAACCCAAGTATGTGTTCATGTGTTTTCTAGAAAGGGCTAACAAGGGGAACACAGGGAACAGAGGCCCAGCAAACACAGAACGTTGGCACAACGTAGCCAACCTTCTAACAACGTTTTAACAACATGGCCAAAAGGTTGCTATAACTACGTTGTGTAGTGAAGGTTGTTACAGCGTTGTCACAATGTTGGCATTAAACCACCGTTCAGGGCCATTGCTTAAGGTTGTGCCAACGGTGTCTTGACAACCACTGGACTACATATGTACTCGTCACTACCCTGAAGCGGGAAAATCAGCCTTTTAAATTCCAACCACCTGTTGTTGGGCTCATTGTGTTCTCATTCATCATCGAGCAAGGATACGTGAGTATTGCGTTTAGCCTACCTCAGCTATCAAACACAACCTACAACTTTAATTTCTAATGTGATTAATGTAGCATCGCTCGCACTGTTTAGTTTTTCGTTTGATTTTTCCGCTATTTAGTCTCATTCGTTTCTTTGCTCCTCTGGATTTGTGGATGTTTCCCCGGTGACACCTGCTTTCGGCTACTGTCCGCCATACAGACCCGGTTTTGTTCATTAAATGTTCTGATCTGCCTTTGCTTTTTATGTTTTATTTTTTATACTTAAAATAAATTTGTATATACGTTTATTTATTTTTTTTCCATTTTTTTTTTTCACAAATGTATGACTTTTGGAAGTGCAATTTGATTATATGCAGTTTTAATAAAGTTGAATTAACGAAACCTCCTGTCATTTTTACTCTTCAAAGTGTAGGCTACACTTGCAGGTGTTGATAGCCCCATTAAATAATAATATAGATAAACAATAAACTATAAAAAGTATATAATTATCTAACAAAATACACCATATAAAAATATTGTCAGAACGTCGTCTCTCAGTTGCTGAATGTCGCGCAACAACGTTGCTACAGCCCTGTCGCGTCTTACAATTCTACGTTGTTACAATGTTGCGAGCACGTAGACAGCGACGTTGCCATAGCAGAAATGCAACGTGCCAGAGACGTTGCCACAACGTAAATGTGTTTGCTGGGGGGTAGCTCTGTGACACATACTTACCCTTGCTCTGTCAATTTCTAGGGAGTTACTGTACTCTATATCTTGTTGTTGCCTTAGGGCCCTCCATTCCCTTAAATCCTGCACAGATTTATGAAAATATAATGTAAATGTTGATTTTGAGGTAATAGTGCAGCATAGAACACAATAAGAAAAACTAGTGATTTCTGTTTGTGAATAGAATGAAGCCATGGATAATTAATGGAACTGATCTAGCAAACAAAAGCTTTGTGTAACTCTGGTCTATTAACCTACTAACTGTAGCGGGACGCTTTTTCATTGCCATTTTTCCCCAATCACATTTTCAATCATAATAAGTTAGGTCACTCGAAAGCTTAAACACTCAAAATTCATCCTGTGAAAATCTCCAGAAGCTATTCTTAGAAAACAGTTTACAGTATACAGTATTACCTGCTGAACAAAAGTTTCCTTTCAATATCTTAAAATAAAAAAATTACATTGTCATCTTGCACTATAGCTTCATCCTCAGCTGGCTCCAAAACCTGAAAAAGTTCAAAAAGCTGTTCTTAGAAAAACACCATATTCCTTGCTGAAAACTGTCACATGTAAATCATGGATTGCTTTTAATATCGTACATTTTAATAATTGAAAAATTTACATTGTCATCTTGCACTACATCTTCATCTCCAGCTGGTTCCAGAACCTGAAAAAGTAACAAAAATATATTCTATCAAAACAAATTACTTGCTGAAGAAGTGTCATTTAATCACATATAAATTATCAACTACAGTTTTTCTCCGTTGCCTTTGAGCATTTCTCAGATCAGAATGGAAATTCTCAAAACTGATTGGTCAGATGCCACATGTTGACACTTGTGCACAATGCACATTATAAAAGCAGCTGAAAAAACAAGTGTATAGAATCATATCCTCTGTCTTATGTACACAGCAGAACGTGAGTTCCTGGCAGGACTTTATGGTAGCGGGACAAACTGTGGGGAGGATTAAAGGGATAATCTGTCTGTGGCGATTTAATCCGCAGAATGCGAATTAACACTGCTGCACTTCTGGAAATTCCTCCCTTATTCTTCCCACAAATTCCCTCTCAGACATGGAATGTGGGACAACCAATAGTTTTTGTGTTTAGGGCAAAAGAGTTAACTATGCGAGAAGGAACAAAGTGCAAAACTTATCTCTTTAACCTTCCATGGTTTAGAGAATATCAAAACCTATCAAATAACAAATAGGCCAACATTCAAAAGGAATTCTGTGTGTGATATCAATGGAAGTCTGAAGAACGTCTATCCCGGCGAGATTCGAGAAAAAATATCCATTGCGATCATTTTCACGTTTTCTCCTGTCTTCTCCGGAATACCAGACATTTTCAAATTCCACCGTCTTTTATATGCCTCCAGTTCGTCGACTTTTTCCCACAGTTGTTTGTTTTCAGTGATCACAGCCGCTACTTGAACACCTAACGTTAACTGTTAGTTCGTTAGTTTTAGCTACAGCCCTCTCGGTTTTGTCGGCAACTGAATCAACTTTAGTGGCGAGTTGGGATATCAGGGTCGTATTGGATGCAACAGACATTTCAATTTTTCAGTAACTTCTCCATGAAATCATCTTGCTTTTTTCCCAGCCTCTCAATCGCCTTCAGTCTACCATTTTTGTATTTCCGTGTAAGGGCTCATCTATATACCTCTATCTATATATCTCATCTCATACCTGTCGTCGTATCTTAGGAAGAGGGCTGTTGATCGAGGTGTCTGAAGATGGTAAACAATCCATACTTAAATCCTCTTCGACTTCGGGGTGATTTTATCATGCACACGCTTCACACTTTCCGCCATTCCTTCCATTTGACTCAGGCTACGTTTCGGCAGCGTGTGTTTCAATCAACGCACTCGGCAGGCCGTGATAGACGTTCAATTCAGTCCCAAAAGGCAAATGTTCTTAATTCCAGCTTAATAACGTTGTAGAATCATTCAAAACATAAATACACTTGTACAAGTAATGCAAAAAATCAAGGAAGGAAAAAATTAGATTAAGTTTTGCACAAAAGTTTATGCAAGACAGAAACGGTTTAGCTACACAGACGCCATCTTGGCGCGAACTAAAAAAAAAGTGGATCTGTACTGTAAGACTTTCGTTCATTTTCGGAACACAAATTAAGATATTTTTGATGAAATCTGAGAGCTGTCTCACTCCTCCATAGGCAATTTCCTTCTGCCGGTCCAGAAAAGTTAGTAAAAAGATTGTTAAAATAGTCCAAGTGAAATAGTTTATCAAGCGACGACAATACTTAATGTAGAAATAAAATTGCAAAAACATGTATTAAAAACTATAAATGATATAAGGCATGAATATATTTTATCATACTGTATATGTACACATTTCCAGATGTAACATGAGGAACAATTTATAAGCTTTATGGTCAATGTATTTTTGAAATATATTTTCATAAATGTATTTCAGTATATTTAACAGTGCTTCACATATATGTGAATAACCTATATTAATATGAATTTATTAATAGGCTATATACATGCTGGTTTATTGGGGTCTATGGTGTTATAAACTACTGTGATGTTTAAAATGTTTTAATGGATGTATAGAGGCATATTATATAAATGTAGTGATTGTTCAGCAAGTAACATTTTCCCAGAACGTTTTATGATAGCCTAAATATAACATTAGAAAATACTAACATTATAAGGACGTTCTGAGAATGTTGTTCTAAGAACGTTTTCTATCAACATTATGAGAACGTAATGTTGATAGAAAAAGTTGATGGCACATAGTCTTAGAGCTCAAACATGACAGTCTGGGGCTCAGGTCAGGAAGCAGACAGACTGGCTTAACCGACCGTCTGCTAGCGGCCTCACGTCACCAAGGTCAGATAAATCCCATCACATAGAGCCTCTTTCACCTAACTATCATCATATAGAGACTGTGTCTGTTCCCCGAATTTGGAAATCCAAAAAAACGTTTAAACCCATCTAAGGTTAAAAATGTAATTGATGTTCAACAAATAAAAAACAGCTATAATACAGATGATCAAATGCTAAAGCTTGGGTTGCTGAATATTTGATCGCTTACTTAAAAAGCACTCATTGTTAATGATTTGATTTCAGATAATAATCTAGATGTGCTGTGTTTGACAGAAACCTGGCTAAAACCAAACGATTACATTACTTTAAATGAGTCCACCCCGCAAGATTACTGTTATAAACATGAGCCTCGTCTGAAACACAAAGTGGGAGGTGTTGCTGTAATTTATAGTAATATATAGTAATATTTTCAAAACCACTAAGAAATCAAGTTTTAAATATAATTCTTTTGAAGTGTTAGTACTTAATGTAAAAATATATAGTATAAATGATAAATCACGTTTGAGATTTGTGCTGGCTACTGTATACAGGCCACCAGGGCACCATAAAGATTTTATCAAAGAATTTGCAGACTTTCTATCAGAATTAATATTGACTGCAGATAAAGTACTAATTGTTGGTGACATCGATAATGAAAAAGATGCATTGGGTTTGGCATTTAAAGACATTGTAAACTCTATTGGAGTTAGACAACACGTGTCAGGACCTACTCATTGTCGTACTCTAGATCTAATATTATCACATGGAATAGATGTTGATGCCGTTGAAATTCTGCAGCAGAGCATCTCAGATCATTATCTAGTCTCGTGTATATGTTAGACCTATCACTTCTGCCACTAAAGATTGCTTTATTAATAATCTTCCTAATCAGTTTCATCATCTCAGCATCCCGGATAGCTTAGAAGAACTTGATATTGCAACAGAAACTTTTAACTCTCTCTTTTCCAGCACTTTAGACACAGTTGCTCCGTTGCGCTTAAAGAAGATTAAAGAAAATAGTCCAACGCCGTGGTACAACGAGCACACTCGGGCCCTTAAGAGAGCAGCCAGAAAAATGGAGCGGAACTGGAAGAAAACAAAACTAGAGGTATTTCGCATTTCATGGAAAGAGAGCTCGATTGCTTACAGAGAGGCTTTAAAAGCTGCTAGATCTGCTTATTTTTCAAACCTATTAGAAGAAAATAAACAAAACCCTAGGTATTTATTTGAAAAGGTGGCTAAACTAACGAAAAAGAAAGCTTCATGTCATGATTCTGCCATCTAGTCCTTGTCATTCTTTAATTCTTGAGGCAGGATCATGACAGACCCATGTTTTGTGTACAAGCACATGGTCATTTGTTTGGGCCATGTGCTTGTGTTGTCTCGTTCTCTTGCCCCGCCCCCTTGTTATCCTAGTTTTGTCATTATTGCTTTACCTGTGTCACCTGTTGTGTTATCATTAGTCTCCTATTTAATCCCCTTGTGTTTGCGGTCTTGTGCCGGTTCATTGTTACTTGTTACATGATACATGCTATCATTCATTGTGAGATTTTGTTCTTCTCTGTGAGTACCCTGTTAAGAGAAAGTTCTGTTTCTGTATTAGTTGTTTATTTGTAGTCTAGTTACGTCAAGTCATAGTCTAGTTTTGTCACTCGTTGTCCTGTCTGTGTTTTGCCCCCTCGTGGGTTTTGTTTTCCCCATTATTGTCATCAATAAACCTTGTGTGTAGTGCATTCTGTCTGTGCTTGGGTTCATCTCTGCATCCTCATAACAGAATGAACCGGCCAACAAGGAACCCAGCAGACAGTATGTCCTCTTTTGTTGAGCATAACCCGGATGACCTTGCACAATGGTGGCTGAGGGCTATTTCCGATGCAAGGAATGGCAAGCTGCCCATTCCTCCCCAGGGAGAGTGGTCTCTGAAGGAGTACGCCCGGGTCGCGAACGAGAGGAGGCTGTTCCTACCTGATATCCTCCTCAACCGCTACCTCATTGCGGGTCTCAACGCTCCTCCACCCCTGGCAGAACGGGAGAAGCTGGTCTGCTGCTCGTTTGGTGAGATGGTGGATTGTTTGTTGCAGAGGGAGTCGCGGGGTTCCACCTTGTCGTCACCATCACCCAAGCTGTCAGTGATCCCGGAGGGTTGTGTCCTGGCTGTGGTTACCCAGGGGAATCAAGCTGGCTCCACTTCCACCCCTGAGGCATCAGTCGTACCCGAAAGTCTCCTCGGCTAGCGAGGGAGACGGACCTCATGGGAGTCGGCATCAGAGTCCTCTGCGACGGAATCAGCCCTGTCAGAGACTATCCTCCATGCCCCAGTCACAGCTCCTGTTGAGCTTCCCCAACCAGTCGCTAGTCCAACCATAGCATCTGCTCCGCGGCCAAGGAGAAAGAAGAGGAGGAAGGGAGCCTCCAATCCTCTGTCTCTGTCTATCCCTGAGCTCGCTCCTACTGAAAGCGCTGTCCCAGAGTCTACTGCTACGGATAGCGCTGTTCCAGAGTCCGCTGCATCAGAAAGCGCTGTCCTAGAGCCTGCTGCTACGGATGGCGCTGTCCCGGAGTCCGCTGCTGCTGAGGGTGCTGTCCAAGAGCCCACTGCAACTGAGAGCACGGTCTCAGAGCCCGCTGCAACCGAAGGTACTATTCCTGAATCGGCTGCTGAAGGCGCGGTTCCAGAGTCTGCAGCAGTGAGCTGTTCCCGAGCCTGCAGTCGTGAGTGCTGCAGAGAGAGCAGCGGCCGATTCAGCTGCTGAGGCTGTTTTGCGCTCCGTTTCAGCTAGTCAAGAGATGCCGATCATCATTGCTGCAAGAACCCTGTCAGAGTACTTATCCCGTCTTGTCAAGATTCTAGAAGTCCCTGTCAGTCCTGCCTTGTCCCCAGACCCTGATCCCAGGCCAGCTGCAGAGAGCGCTGATCCCAGGCCAGCTGCAGAGAGCGCTGATCCCAGGCCGGTTGCAGAGAGTGCTTATCCCAAGCCGGCTGCAGAGATCGCTGATCCCAAGCCGGCTGCAGAGAGCTCTGTTCCAGCGTCAGCTACTATCAACGCCACTACAGAATCGGAGATGGGGAGCGTCGATTCCTATTCTACTTCGGGGAGCGTTGATTCCTGGTCTGTTTCTGCGAGCCCGGCACCTTCTCCCACTCCACAGTTGCCTGCTGTACCCCCCGTCATGATTCCTGTCCTGTCACCCGCTGTACCCCCTGTTTCTGTTCCTGTTGCGGTTTCCACCCCTGTCAAGCCGCCGTGTGTTTCCCCGGTCACCCCTGTCTCCACTAAACCCCGGACTGTTTCCCCCAAGACTTTTCCTCATGTGTCCCCATCCAAGTCTGCCCGGACCCCTCGCCATCAGCCATCGTCCCGTCATCCTAAGACCTCCGTTCCACCCATCCACCATGGACTTCCCCCCCCCATGAACTTTGTTGTCCCGTCTCCTCCCCTTCCTTGTTTATTATTTTTGCTATGTCACCCGGACCCTGTCGTTGTGTTTTGTTTACCTTTATTGTTATTTGTCATGTTTTGTTGGTTTGTGTCGGTGTCACAGTCTGTCATGTCCCGTGTTTGATGTTCCCTTGAGGAGCGTCTGGAAGCCGCTCCTTAAGGGAGGGGTTCTGTCATGATTCTGCCATCTAGTCCTTGTCATTCTTTAATTCTTGAGGCAGGATCATGACAAACCCATGTTTTGTGTACAAGCACATGGTCATTTGTTTGGGCCATGTGCTTGTGTTGTCTTGTTCTCTTGCCCCGCCCCCTTGTTATCCTCGTTTTGTCTTTATTGCTTTACCTGTGTCACCTGTTGTGTTATCATTAGTCTCCTATTTAATCCCCTTGTGTTTGCCGTCTTGTGCCGTTACTTGTTACATGATACATGCTATTATTCATTGTGAGACTTTGCTCTTCTCTGTGAGTACCCTGTCAAGAGAAAGTTCTGTTTCTGTATTAGCTGTTTATTTGTAGTCTAGTTACGTCAAGTCATAGTCTAGTTTTGTCACTTGTTGTCCTGTCTGTGTTTTGCCCCCTCGTGGGTTGTTTTCCCCATTATTGTCGTCAATAAACCTTGTGTGTAGTGCATTCTGTCTGCGCTTGGGTTCATCTCTGCATCCTCATAACACTTCAAGCACCGAAGTTTCCAAGAAGCACAGCAGTAATGACTTTATGAACTTCTTCACTTATAAGATTGATAATATCAGGGACAAAATTATAACTATGCAACCGTCTACTACAGTATCGCATCAGGCAGTGCATTGTAGTCTCCCTGAGGAAAAAATTTGATTCATTCGTTGCTATAGGAGAGGAAGAATTTACTAAACTCGTTAAATCATCTAAATCTACTACATGTATGTTAGACCCTACACCGACTAAGCTATTGAAAGAAATACTTCCAGAGGTCATAGATCCTCTTCTTAATATCATTAATTCATCTTTGTCTCTAGGATACGTACCAAAAACCTTTAAGCTGGCTATGATTAAACCGCTTGTTAAAAAAACGCAACTTGATCCTACAGAATTAGTCAGTTACAGGCCGATCTCAAATCTACCTTATCTGTCAAAGATATTAGAAAAAGCAGTGTCTTCACAACTGTGTTCCTTTCTTGAAAGAAATGATATCTGCGAGGATTTCCAGTCCGGATTTAGACCGTACCATAGTACTGAGACAGCTCTCATTAGAGTCACAAATGATTTGCTCTTATCATCCGATCGTGGTTGTGTCTCTCTATTAGTGTTACTCGATCTTAGTGCTGCATTTGACACTATCGACCATAACATTCTTTTAAATAGACTCGAAAATTATGTTGGCATTAGTGGAATTGCACTAGCATGGTTTAAATCATACTTATCTGACCGTTATCAGTTTGTAGCAGTAAATGAAGAGATGTCTCATCGATCACAAGTTCAGTATGGCGTACCACAAGACTCAGTACTAGGACCGCTGCTGTTCACTATGTACATGCTACCATTAGGAGATATCATTAGGAAGCATAGCATTAGCTTTCACTGTTATGCCGACGATACTCAGCTGTATATTTCTTCAAAACCTAACGAAACTTACCAATTCACAAAATTAACGGAATGCATAGCTGATATAAAAAATTGGATGACTCGTAATTTCCTACTTCTAAATTCTGAAAAAACAGAGATTCTAATTATTGGACAAAAAACTTCCTCACGTAATAACCTAGAATACTGTCTAACACTTGATGGCTGCTCTGTTAAGTCTTCGTCGGCGGTTATGAACCTGGGTGTGCTCTTTGATACCAATCTTTCATTTGAAAGTCACGTGTCTAGTATCTGTAAAACTGCATTTTTCCATCTTAAAAATATATCTAAATTACACCATATGCTCTCATTGACAAATGCGGAACAGTTAGTTCATGCGTTCATGACCTCAAGGCTAGATTATTGTAATGCTCTACTGTGTGGTTGTCCTGCACGCTTAATAAACAAACTACAGCTAGTTCAAAACGCAGCAGCTCGAGATCTTACCAGAACCAGGAAGTATGACCATATTAGCCCGGTTCTGTCAAAACTGCACTGGCTCCCTATTAAACATCGCATCAATTTTAAAATATTGCTGATCACTTACAAAGCACTAAATGGTTTAGCTCCGCAGTACTTGAGCGAGCTCTTAACGCATTATATTCCTTCACGTCTATTGCGATCTCAAAATTCCGGCCAGTTGATTATACCTACAATATCAAAATCGACTGCTGGCGGTAGATCCTTCTCCTATTTAGCACCAAAACTTTGGAACAGTCTTCCTAACATTGTCCGGGAAGCAGACACTCTCTGTCAGTTCAAAGCCAGATTAAAGACACATCTCTTTGACCTAGCATTCACATAATACATTATAGACTTCTATAATTCAGTGTTAGGCTGCATAGATTAGGTCAGCTGGAACCGGGAACACTTCCCATAAATCCTGATGTACTCGTTACATCATAAGAAGACTGGCATCTACGCTAATTTTAGTGTCTTTTGTTTATCCCGAGGTTTTCCCGCAGCCTGCCGGATCCAGGCCGTATCCAGATGTGATGAAGGACCTGCGCCTGGACCCGATGACAACGCAGTGCTGAAGTGCCAACTAGTCTCTCCCTATGGAGGATCCCTTTACCACTCTACAGATAAAGCGTCGTCGGGAAACTCAATTCGCGTATCTACCCCGAATTGATAAAATAAAATAAAATTCTGTATCAAAAATTATAAGGAAACACCAGTACTTTGTTTAGGCTTGGTTTGTAGGGAATTCCAAACCTGCGCACATATATTCAAACGCACATAACTATAGAACCAATTCTTAATGCGCATGTGAACGCCATCAGCGTTTCTCACAGGTTCGCGTTTAAAGTCTGTGTAGAGAGAATGGTGTCGTCTTAACGGCCCCTAATTTAATAACAAATGATTGTTGCGACGGAAGCGAATCAATCAAAACTAACTTTAGCTGGAAAATAACTTTATTAAAGAACCGCTATAAAGCCAAAACAATCTCTTAAATTATACGTTTATCTCTGTAAAGCTGCTTTGAAACAATCTACATTGTTAAAAGCGCTATATAAAAGAAAGAAAAAAAAAAAACGAAAAAAAAAAACGTTAGTCAAGCACAAATAACGTCATAAAGATGTTCCAAGAACGTTGTTCTAAGAACACTTTCTCTCAACATTACAAGAACGTTAATAACGTTATAAGAACGTTCCAAAAACATTATTTCAATAACGTTTTGTACTAACATTTACACAACTTTTAAAGAACGTTAGTGAATGTTCTGGGAACATTCCCTGTTCACACATCCCCCTAGCGCCAGTGATAGGGAAAACCACCCTTGCAACTTTGGGCCGGCCTCAGCGTCAGGAAGTATCGCATGAAATCAGGTCTCGCGAGGTAAAAAATTGCTTTACGGCACTGCACACATACACTATCTAAACATTTATATGCTAGTGTGACCGAGCGTTCAAACAGGGTTCGCCTAACACTCAGAAATAAGAAAACAATAAACGATTGTTGAGTTTGAACTCTTCTCCACTTTATTATTCAACATCTCAGATCACCAACTCCAAAAACCCGCAACACTCCAGTACCAAGTGCGCATGACCCATGCCTATCTACGGAAAGCCCCGAGGAGAAAAATACCTTGCATACACACATATACAACGAGCGCCAGTACATCCAGAATTAGTGCATCATAACAGAATTCAACAAAGTCTGTTACATACGTCCCCCCCTCACAAAATAAACGTCCCCATTTATGTTTCAGAATAATAACATCAACCATCATAAACAATACACAGCTGTGTACAATGAAAAACAAAACAGAGTACATAGCACATTACTGTTACTGCAACAAGCCTATTAATAGAACACATGTGATCTATTCCATGTGATTTTTTGGGTTTTTGACAGTTACAATAGGCTCTACGATAGAACAAATTCAAACTTGGACTCTCCCATACACATAGGTATACAGTTACTTTAAAGGAGAACTCCGGTCAATTTTAACATTGAGCTCATTTTTTTGTACATTTGGAGTGCTGTCAATACAGAGAACAACGACAAAAATCGGTGTTGCCTACACCGAGTTATTCTATTTTTCAAATTTGCACCCTGTTGACTTCAATGGGGCAAGTACTAAACCTGCTTTTAGCCTCTTAACATCCTTGATGTGTCATTACAAGTGCACAGAAAATGTGAGTGATTCCTTGTGAGTGAACACGAGTGAGTCTGACTGCAGTAGATGTGAAAGATATGTATAAAAATGATGTTATTTAAGCCAGCGCAAATACCTTTGTTTACATCCTGTTTTTCGGTTGAAGTCCAAAGTAGTCGATTGCCGAGTTCACGCGCGTGATCATAGGTATTAAACCTATGCGTGTGAACTCTGCAATCGACTACTTTGGACTACTACCTGGTGACGCAATCCAACATCATGGTACAGTTTTTGACGGTCGTGGGCTGCCTCACTGTGCATCCGTGCACTGCTAAAGGCAGAGTTCAGTTTTGTCAGCAATTTGGAAACAAACTCAGCATGTGATGCTGACATCTGAGGAACAAGAGCACGGGTGGGTAACAGTACATCAGAAGGGACCTGTGCTTCCCGACCATGGGTCAAGAAGTAAGGTGTGAAACGAGTGCTGGAGTGAGTCGTTGTGTTGTAAGCGAAAGCCACATGCTTCACATAATTGTCCCATTCCCCTCCATAGGTCAAAAGAGTCTTAGCCAGTTGATCAATCAGGGTCCGATTAAATCGTTCAACCATACCGTCCGACTGCGGATGGTAGGGAGTGGTGCTGACGACTGACGACCCTGGTCTGAATGCAAAGTCTCTGGAACGCCATGAATCAGAACATAGTCCTCAAACAGACAACGTGCTAAGCAAAGCATACAGGTTGACAAATTTGGTCAAGTAGTCCTCGACAAACAGCACACACCGGTTTCCTTTTGAAGTCACAGGCAGCTCTAAGATGTCCATAGCCACCCTTTCAAATGGCCGTACTGACTGGGACCCCCCCATTGGTGCACAGAGGGCTGGAACCGGACTGCGCCGTGTCTGACATGCCTTGCACTGCTCACACCATGCTTTGATGTCCCTGTACATAGAAGGCCAGTAACAAAATTGTCCCCAATCATTCCCACACACGCTCCGAAGAGAAATGGGCAGAAGCTGGGGCCCCATGCAGCTGCAAATGAATATCCGATATTAGAGCAGAGGGTACAACCATTTGGACTACAGGGCTTCTTGTGAGGGGACAGAAAACTGAGCAGCATAACAGTCCATCAATTATAGAAAGACGGTTGAATTCATTCCAAAGCTTCCGTAAGCACTGAGAAGCTTCTTGAAGTTTTCTCCTGGAGGGTCTTTGGGATTGCATCACCCAGCTCAACACAGTCTTAAAGGGGCATTCCACCCATTTGAACATTGTTTTGTATTTAAAGTGGGTCATATATGTAGTCGAAATGTAAAATAAATTTTGAATTTGGTGCCTTCGTGACCGAGGAAAGACAAAAAATAACTTCAGGACGCATTTGTATGAAAGACAACAACTCCCACAATGCACCACATTGCACAGCTCCGCAAGCCACTCCCACTAATCCAGAAAGCGCATATCTGCCTATAAGAGAAATCACTCTTCCGTCTACAAGGCTACCACCAGAGCTTGAAATTCATTTCACATTCACACAAAATGTCTAGTTAGTTGGCGAACTCATTAGTGCATTACTCCTCGTTTGTATTTCTTTCGAAAAGGTGAATTATTGCATGGTACCTGGATGTTCAGTCAGAACATATGCGGTGCGAAACTAGGATAGTTCTCAACACAAACGTCCGTGTCCTCGTCTGATTCAGAGATTTCGTCCAGCAGAAATTGTCATTGTTGAAATTCTTTGCCGCAGACGGACTCTATCTCTGTGTTCGTAGTTGCATCTTACAGTCTATGAGTTGCATAGTGAGATCACCGGCGCCACCAGTTCCGCCCTAACTCGAGCCAGTCCGGGCTCCTCGTCCGCGGCAGGCAGGTCTTCTGCCTCGGCTGCTCTTCGCTATAATGCGGCTTGTAAAGGTAGCCACAAACACCTGATTCAAGCATCAGACTTCCGAAATCCTCTTCTTCTATATCATATTGAGCACTCTCCTCCGCTATTGTCATTACTTTACATCTGTCTCCACAGCGCCTGTTAGCTTAGCTTCAAACAAGATGGAGGATATTGCTTTCAGTTTCAGAGAGTAAAGTCCCACCCACTGATCTGTAATAGGTCTGTAGCGTGAGCGGGTCCCGCCCCCTGGGAAAGATGAGGAACTAGTGCTTGTAGTCTCAACAGAAATCCCCCCCTCTTACACTTCCTCCTACAATGACGCAAAATGACGATTTTTGCGTCATTGTAGGAGGAAGTGTAAAAGGTAAATAACGGATTTCTCCCGTCTCAGGGGAAAATGAGAGAGTGTTGCACGACCATTCAATAGTATGACTGGGTTTCTAACAATGCAAAGCTTAATGCAAAAGGGTGGAGTGTCCCTTTAATATCAGTGTCAGCATGCTGCATTGCCCTAATGTCTGATAAGCTGTGTGACAAAACATTCATGGAGGACATGCAGTCTGAATTGTCATGTGAGTTGACAGCAGTCGCATCTCCTGCCAAATCAGTGACTTCAGAGGAACATGGAATGTCATCTGTTTGATTAGAACTCACCACATTCACTTTCAGTACCTCTTTAACACTGGCCTCTACCTTGTTAGGGCCAGGTGTCTCAGGGCGGCGAGAAAGCGTGTCTGCATTCTTATGGTTTTTTCCATCTTTGTGTACAATGACCCAACTCAATGGATCAAGCTCCAGAATCCACCTCCCTCTTCCTGTTGGATCATCATCAATGGACATATGCCGAAGTGCCAAGAGTGGTCGATGGTCTGTGATAATGGTAAATGAGGCAAGTCCAATGTAATGCTTGAATTCCCTTACTGCCCACTCAATAGCCCACAACTCACGATCAAAGGTGGACCAACGCCTTTGTGTGGAATTCAATGCCCGGCTGGCGTATGCGACCACATGTTCAAGTCCATCTCTGTCCTGGGCAAGAACTGCACCGACGGCCAGGTTGGATGCATCAGTGTAGATTTTAAAAGGCACACTGAAGTCAGGCAATACCACTACAGGACCAGATGACAACACACTTTTCAAAAGGTTAAATGATTTGTCACACTCAGCATTCCACACAAAGGGCACATTTTTCCCGACGAGATGGTTTAGTGGAGCAGCGAGTTTAGAAAAATCCTTGACGAATCGTCTGTAATAGGAACACAGTCCCACAAAGGCTCTCACCTCAGAAGGAGAACAGGGAATTGGCCAGTTCAAGACTTTCTCTGTGTTCTTTGGATCAGGTTGAAGACCGGTTCGAGAAACGACATGGCCAAGAAAGACCACGTGATCTCTGGCAAGGTGACATTTGCCTGGATTTAGTCTCAAACCAGCAGATTGGATTCTTGAAAACACCTCTCTCAGGCTAGACAGATGTTCTTCAAATGTTTTGTTATAAATTAAAATGATATCGAGATATACCATGCAGATGTGCCACGGGAGCCCTCTGAGGACAAGCTCCATTAAGCGTTGAAATGTGGCGGGGGCGTTGGATAGGCCCATTGGCATGGACCGCCACTGATAGAGGCCCTGTCCCGTTGTAAAGGCCGTCTTTTCTCGGTCCTCTTCAGCAACTTCCACCTGCCAGTAACCGTTAGCGTGCTGAACCACACTGCGCCCGATAACGCGCCCAGTGTGTCATCCACACGGTGTAGAGGATGAGAGTCTTTATTAGTCACACTGTTTAATCGCCTGTAGTCTACACAAAAACGCCATGTGCCACACTTCTTTTTCACCAAAACAACTGGTGACGCCCAGGGACTACAGCTCTCCTCAATGACTCCAACAGGCCAGCCACTTGTTTCTCTATCTCAGCACGTTTTTCAGGGGAAGCACGATATGCACGCTGTTTGATAGGAGTCTGCTCACCAGTTCTGATGTGATTTTTTACTAGTGTACATCTACTGGAATTCCATTTGGAGGAGCTGAAGATGTCATTGTATTCCAACAGCAATGCTGAAAGCGCAGCTCTCTCAGATTCAGAAATAGGTGACTCATCCAACGACACAGGAGGTGTGACCCTGGAAAAGGTCGCTGCAGCTACGTCAACCGGAGCATGAAACAGCTGAAGATCTGAGTCATCAACTGTGTAAAACTCACCCAGGTGCATACCTTGTTTCAATGAAATGTCCTGTCCAGTAGGATTCAAAACACAAGCTTTTTTCAGTCCGTTGTGAACCATGGCAACTGTGTGAGCAACCACGAGACACACATTCACATTCATCCATTGCTCTAGGACTCACACTGGATTTCAGTCTTTGGTTTTCATCACCCAAGTGCCTCAGTTCCATTCTCATATCTCTCATTTCTTCTCTTAATCTATCCACTGCTTTGTATAGTCCTCCATTATCAGTCACAGAGTGAACAGCAGCCACTGCACCACCATCATTATTACCATAGGCAGCATTAACAGGCATGTAATCAGTCTTTATTGAGTCTCTGGCATTTTCGCACTGACTTGCAATTATCACGGCCTCCTCCAAATCTGTTGCTCCCTGTTCATGGCATTTAGCTCTGAGCACAGGATCCAAACCGGCCAAGAAACGACAAAACTTTTCTTCTCTTTGGGCCTTGTCGCCATATTCAGGAAAAGCCTCGTCCACTAACCTGCTTATCTCCGCCGCATATACGTCCAAACTTTCCCGCGGAGCACGAGGGCGGGCTGATAAACTGGCTCTGAAGCGATCCATAAACTGCCTCTGCCCGAAAGCCTCCTTTAGTCTTTCCTTTACAGCTCTATAGTCAGCCTGAACAGTTTTAGGAAGGCTGTCCGACAGAAGAAATGCCCCGTTGCTTAAACGTGTCGGCAGAATCCTCACTAGCTCATAATTAACCGACGCAGGACCATCTCCCTCTGTGAACGCTCTGACGGTGACCTCGAACCGCCCAGCACAGAAAGCTCTGCTTCTTGTCACCAGATAATGGCGGCGGTAGCTCGATTTTCACGTGCCTGTTGATCCTGTCGCGGTCCCGTCTCGAATAGAAATCATCATCGCCTTTACACCACATGATGGCCGCGTCGACGCTGAACCCGCGCGCGCTAACTCAGTTACGAACTTTTCACTGTAAACTAACTAGTTAAACTCCCGCCGTAACACTGGACCACGTAAACGCAAATAAATCAAAACAACGCAGCTGACACCAATGTGACCGAGCGTTCAAACAGGGTTTGCCTAACAATCAGAAATAAGAAAACAATAAACGATAGCAGTTTGAACTCTTCTCCACTTTCTTATTCAACACCTCATATCACCAACTCCAAAAACCCGCGACACTCCAGTACCAAGTGCGCATGACCCATGCCTATCTACGGCAAGCCCCGAGGGGAAAAATACCTTGCATACACACATATACAACGAGCGCCAGTACATCCAGAATTAGTGCAACGTAACAGAATTCAACAAAGTCTGTTACACTAGCCTTCTGTGTATTATACACACCTCAGTGGACATGGCTCCGTGTGTTCGATTGCAAACAAATGCACATGACCAGAGGGAGAAGATGGTAGGGGGAGAGTCGCCAACGAGTTTTGACGACAGTGTTGTCAAATATCTATTCCAAAGCTGTAGGGGGAGCTCTATAGAGAAAGCGAAATTTCCAAAACTGCATAGCGCCGCTTTAATATCATTTTTGAAGACATTTAAGGTGATAAAATTGTTGATATTGACTCCTTTTCTTCTGTGTGGTCAGTTTTGGGAGGTGATAAGTGATGAGCACGGAATTGACCCGACACGAACTTACCATGGGGACAGTGATCTGCAGTTGGAGCGGATTAATGTGTACTACAATGAAGCCACTGGTCAGTTTGCATTTGCAATGTATTAAAACATAAAAAAATGTCATTCAAAGTTTTACATTTAAGAGTGGATATGTACACTTTACTACAACAGGTGGAAAGTATGTGTTCCTCGTGCTGTTCTTGTCAACCTGGATCCTGGAACCATGGATTCGGTGAGATCTGGACCATTTTCCAATTGCTAACACTCAATTTTGCAAACTAGGCTGGTTTTATCAAAATACTTAACACAATTCACAAAACCACACACCCAAACTGCAAAATACTTAATATATCCTGCAAAATGAAGCACTTCAACCAACACTACATAGCATTATCAAAATCAAACTTTTGCTCTAAATGGCACACACTTCATTCATATTACCAGATTTTTGTCTAACCAACTACAAACGGTTGGGCATATTGAAAAGCACTCTCATCTTTAGTATACTTTGCCATAATACTAAAATAGTTAAATTATTCAGAATGGTCACATTTACAGAAATATTTGCAGATATACACATGCTGTTGAGACTTTTTTTTTTTTTTTTTAAAAAAGCCCTGTTAGTGTGCAGATCATTCAATGACACAAGACCGCCATCTAGCTTTTAAAATTAGATCACAAGTAGATTAAAAAAAATTCTGTCAGTCTGAAGTGTCGTTGCTATAACGCGTTGCTATGGGTTGTGTCAAATTGCGTGTGTCTTGCTTCGGTCTTGATTGACACCGGGGTCAGTCTCCGTTTTCAAGGGTCTAAAACTCCGGTGATGTGTGTGTGGACGGTAGACATAACCATAGTGGCTAAAGTTATGCGTTTTAAAATGAAAATGCACTAGTGTAAACGTAGGTATCATACAGTCTGCTCGGGAACTGATGCTCTCGAGCCAATTATAGTTATTTCAGTGAGTATATGGCTCGACGGCAGGAAAAAAAATAAACCAAACAAATTTTTAAACTTTTTTTTCCCAATAATAAAAGGTTGTGTGTCGATTCAATTAAAAATCCAGATATCACATATTTTAAAATATTACATAATTGAAGCCTGTTACACCTACCAATCGTTATCTGGCACAACAAGTTTAAATTTCATTGGACAATGTGAAGTGGAGCGGTAATTTTCCTGAGTCTTTCGGGTCTGAGTCCTTCGTTCTTTTGTCACGTGCCGCTGGTATCTCGCATAATGACGTCACTTTGTAGGCCAACCCGGAAGTTAGCGGCGCATGGGTTCCCTCGATCAAAAAGCAATGCATTTTCCCCATAGACTTTTGGAAAATCGCAAAAAATAAGATCTGTGTTCAACAAAGAGTTGTGACCCTTACACGTTTTGTCTATCAAGATAATCTTTACAAGTTAATCCAAAATGTATACATTTTGAAGCCTAAATAAAGCCGTCGGATATAAAATGCTAACGGTAGGCTATCAACGGACTACAGCACACCATGGTCGCGGATCAACGTCATCATCAAGCTTCCTCAAACTCACTCGCTCGCTCATTATGATCTGCGCTGTGTATGAACCTATTTTTACAGTCTATGGTATGAACACTTATCCAATTTTTCATGAGAAATATTGCCCATTCTGTTTTTCAAAAAATGTTAGAAACTAATTTTGTTTATGCGTGCCTCTCTGAGATTTTTTTAATCTTTTGTTAATGTTTTATTTATTCGTTTATTATTTTGTTAGTTTATATAAACCTTAATATTATTTTCTTTGTGATTAAGATTATTATGCCTGATCATTGTGCCCCAAATAAACTTTAAAGATTATCTTTCACTGTATTATGTTTGATTGTATGTTTGCATACCATTTGCTAATTCGCCAGGAAAAAAAACGCACTTTAACCATCTCAGAAGCAGTTAACGTTAGCTATGGCCGTATCAATTTCCATGTCCTTTTTCTTAGACGATAGAAAAACCATAGATCGAAGAGAGAACAACTATAAATCTGGACATGAACAATGCAGCTTAGATGCTGGTTTACTTGCCGGTATTGTAAGGGCCAGCATGAGGTACAAGGTTAATCGAGTAAGTAAAACTAGGGAGAGATAGAGGAGTTATAATAGTGTTCTATGTATTTAAGATAACTATACAAATAATCTCTGAACAAGCATAACACAGTTCAATTCCAAACATTTAATATAATAGTTGTATATAATTATATATGTTGAATTTAAAGAGAATTGTCAATAGCAAATGCTTATTATAATATATTATAATTAAACCATATATATGTTCCCTAAATAACACATATATACTCATTTTGTTAACATTTTCTATTTTTACCTGGTAATCCACAAGCCCCAATGTGAGAGCCTGTGTAGTAAATTTTATCTCACATTCACATTACTGTGAGCTGACTGGAGTGTAGTTACAATAGTATACAAGTAGTATGCAATAGTTTAACATTTAATTTGTGTATTTGTCAGACAGTCAACTTACAGTGCATTAAGGCTATACATATCAGCGTGTTCTCTGGGAATTGTCCACGTTTATATAGCACATTAAATATAGTTAACATTTACTACTAAAATAACAAAGATTAATATCATTGCCTGCTTTAACTACCGGCAATGCTGTTTACAAATACAATCATATTATTATAGGTGGGTAAAAGCCAAGTTCACAAGGTGCAGGACCCACCCTTTCTATAATTATATCCAAACAAGTTACAATAAAAGTCAATAAACCAGGTATTATTTTGAATATTTTAAACACATTTCTCAACGTAACGTTAGCCTTTAATAAAACTGCAGCGGATCTAATCTATTAAACAGTGGCAAAGTAAACAAGCTTTTAGATATTTTAAGAGAAAGACAAAAGGTATTTTAGCTGTTGATTTGGTTATGAAAAACGTTTATTCTTGCTACTGCTAGCCTTTTTTACTCCATCTGGCACGAACCCAGAGTCTCCGCTGGATAACATCGGACGGAAAACAAACGAGATTTCATTCGATGACTTGTGGTTGCATCTCGGGACAAAACAAAAATAACGTTATGTAGGCTATATTAACTGAAAGGTAAACTTCTAAGAACGTGAAGCTGAAACGCGGGCTAGTGAGAGCTTTCATGTTTGTCATGATGACGTCTAAAGTCCCCGCCAAAGGATGTAGTCCCTTTTAGCAACTTGTTAGCAACCACCGTTTTTAAGACACAATAAAGTTTTAAAAAATCACAAGCAGGATATAACTGGTGTGTTTTATGTCATAGATCAAAACGTGAAAATATTTAGAGGCTTTGTTAACCACAGACCTTATTTCAGGCGATTTAGCAAAAACCCATTCAAAAAACCCATAGACTTTAGGGCGAGGGAACCCGTAGTGCTAAAATGCTAACTCACTTCCGCGTTTTGGCCTACAAAGTGACGTCATAACTTCGGCACTCTATACAACATCAGATTCGTATTACTGACTGTGTGTCTGAATTGTTTTATATTTAGGAATTAACATACAATTATAAAAATATATGTGCAATAAACATTATCTGAAAAATAATACATTATCTTTTGTCCCTGTCCTTCTCTTTTTTATTGTTAAATATATTATATATAATCTAATAATAATTATATATATATCTTTTTTATTAACAATAAAAAAGAGAAGAACATGGACAAAAGATGGAACATTTTATTTTTCAGATGTTTATTGATCACATAATTTTTTTTTTTTTAAATCACAAAAAGAAAAAAAAAAGTTTCCTATCCATCTATGAAGCTAATGTTGCTTACACACTGCAGGAAACAATAGTAAAAATAAATATATTTCCAAAATGTATAATCCAAATGTAATATAAATCCAAAATAAAAGCACTGTATCAGACATCCATTACACTTAAAGTTTTTTGGTTTCCTTGAAACACACCTGCAGTCCACTCAGAATTGACATGCAGTCTAAGTGCATCACACTTGTTGAGAACCACTCATTTACACTGCTTCAAAATCACTGTCATCTGAACTCTCATAATCATCTTCTTCATAGTCAGGTCCTCTGGTTTCTCCCCAGGCCCAGCATCCTCCAGCAGAGAAGCAGCATTTGGTCCTAAAGCCAGGCTGTAACCTGAACATACGACTTGGAACTTCTCCTCTACACCGGCAAGCCTTTTCTGAAGACGACGCAGAAGCCTGTGATGACCTTCTTCACTTAAACTGCCTAGAAAGACAAATTAAAGCGAGGCATTACAATACTTCCATTGAGTTAGTGTTGTTGAGCTATTCATTAACTTACAAGTTACTACAGACAGAACTACAGACCATTTAGATCCAGCCACAAGAATGCCTGAGGAAACACCTGAGGATCTCAAACCGAGTGGTTTTTTTTGTATTTGCTATTCAACATGTCTGATCATCCAGATGATCCATGATTTTTTATCACCAAAAAACAAAGGAAATCCTGAAATTAACATGTGCTTCATGGAGACTTTTGTACCCCTAATTATAGAAACCAATACAAAGTCTCTAGGCCCAGCCATTTTGCTGTTTTCCACCTCTTTTCTCTTTGTTGTCAAATTCGACCCAGAATGTCACTCCACCCACTTCTTCCAACAGAACCTCAGCTCTTCCCCTCCCATCACCACAGACAGCAAATACATTTTTTTTATAAACGTCATTAATGCGTTCATAACCAGGATATGTAGCAATGAAGCAAATATAATAAATATAATAATTTAATCAGATAAAATGAGGCATATGTTTACAGTAGCATATAAAACATATATATGCTGCAATATCAGTGTTCATATCCGGACTATAAACTTTTTACGGTTACCCCAGTGCTTTTGTTATTATTTGATGTTTGCAAATCCGAAATTGCAATACATTGAGGTTGAAATCATTGTTTGTGAAGTTGTTTCAGAAATATAGTTTACATGAGGACAAGGACACGACCAGCGCGCGAAAGCATATTTAAATATTCGGATGTGATCGTGATTAAAAGGTTTAATAGACAGCGGAATCATAGGAATAAGGTTGTGTCCTTGTCACGATCCAATCTGTTAATAATTAATCGTGCATAGGCTGCTACATACATATAAATGGGCTATAGATCCTATATATACTGCTATTTCTTTTTTCAAATGTAGTTTTTACAGTAAAAATATTACGCTGAATTATGCAACTGGTCAGCGGCAGGGTGTTATAAACAGCGCAGGTGCCAGAAAGTCCTGGCTGAGGGAGACGCCGCCGGAAGTGCCGCTGTGAGACACCGATGCCATTTTGCGCTAGCCCTTACTGGTGAAACCGTAGGCGCTAATTTAGTTCCCTTTCGAGAACGGTCACTTCGTATTGCGTAGCTATACGCAGTGGGGAAACTCCTTTTCCTCAAAACAGGACCGGCGAGTGAGACTGAGATGAGGAGAACGAGACACGCGGGACTTGGCCTGCGTGTGCTCGCTCA
>NW_027645839.1:62500-70747 GCF_949319135.1 Squalius cephalus
TGTGTGTGTGTGTGTGTTTACATAATACATTAATTTCAGAATAATTTTCCTCATTCAGATAAATCTCCAGAACCACTGAACTGTGTGTGTGTGTGTGTGTGTGTGTGTGTGTGTGTGTGTGTACTGGTGTCTGATCACCCTCACTGGAAGTGCTAGGTGGTGTGGAAGCCCTGCAAAATGTCTCCATCTCTTTTTGTCTTTTCACCATCATCCTGTGTCTTTTCTGTCTTTTCCTCCATGCTTTTCTGACATGTCTTTGCTCCCTGTCAGATAATTCACTGATACTCTTCAACTTTCCTTCTTCCCTTCGTTTCTTATTTCTTTCATTTTCTTTCCTTAAGTATTCCTCGTACTTCACTGGGTCTTCCCTCAACCTTTGTTTGTATTCTCTCTGTCTCTCTGTTGTAGTTTTTCTATTTTTTTTAGGCATGTTGGTGTTTTATGTCATTCTCCTTGCCAAGTTAATCATAGAAATTAACATTACTGACAACAACCTTACACCTAAGCTAGTATCATGGACTGCAACCTTAAGTAATTGTAACCTCATCACATTACAGAATTTTAACAGAATATTGCATACTAAAACACTACTAAAACATACTACAGTAGTAATTATTTGCATAACTGTACTAAAATGTAGTTTATTCCTCCAAATAAAGGATTATGTGTTCCCTTTTGTCACTACCAAAACAATGTCACAACCGAAACTTCAAGAAAATGTTTCGGTTGTGACTGTTTTGGTAGTGACAATTTTAGATAACTTTTGAGCCTAGCTCGAAGATGCTAATCAGCACATGGTTAGCCATCACTGGTCAGAACAGTTGAACACATATAACAACTAAATTTTATGGAATAACATCCCAAAAAAAATACTCAATAGCAGAAAAAATGAGTTTGGTAGTGACATTCCTTAAAGTTACACACAGATTTTTAGACTTTAGAACACATTTACCTCAAAATGATGGGATCAATCTACTCACCATATAGCACATGAGAGAGAGGGACACAGGAATATTTCCTGATCAAAAATGTAGGAGTGTGGTTAAAATCAGTCTCAGCCAATGGACTACAACATTCACTGTTTTGGTAGTGACATGAAAATGCGGGACATGTTTTTTTAGATAAAGTTTCATGATTTAAAAATAAAATATAAAATAAATATTTTTTTTAACTTCATTTTTTTAAAAAAAACAAAAATATTTTTTTTAAAACAAGAATGGAAAAATTTGCAAAAAATTATTCAATATCATTTTCACAAGTTGAAATTTAGGGGTTAGGGTTTGGGACAGCCACCTCCTAATTGAAAGTAGCCCATAAATTATGATTTTATATATATAAAGCTTACTGATATCTTAAATATTATTGTGGGTTTCAATAGATAATTGAAGGATCTTAGTAAACATCTAAGATTTTAATAATTAAATGCTTTTCAAATGTGTTTTTTGGATGAGGGACAGCAGTTTGCACCAATTCTGTAGAATGGCCCATATATATACATACATACATACATACATACATACACATATATATATATATATATATATATATAGAGAGAGAGAGAGAGAGAGAGAGAGAGAGAGAGTTATTCATTCATTCAAAATAATGTCTAGGGCGTAGACCCATCGTTCACATTTATCCCTCTAGGTTTTTGGCTTCGGGAAACGAATAAAGAATACATCCTTCATATGTGGACGGTCATAGTGTCTGGAGTCGTTTCTGCAAGTTCCATAGCAGCAGTGTTTACTCGGCATGTTCTTATTTGAGGGATAACCGGCAGAAAACAAGCAGTACTAGCATGAATCATAAGCGAGCGCGCTTCAATGTTGACCCCCTTCCGGTTTACGTTGCTGACGTCACGCGGCCTTGCGGTCTAAAAATAGCACTCGTGCGGCACGCTATTAAAAGTTCCTATTTTTGCCCTTCGAAATATTATAATAGTTAAAAGACATGGCTACAAGTGAGATTGTGTATCGTGATTCTGTACTATTCTGCTAGTTGAAAATGCATTATGCAGTAACTTAATATTACTCTGAGAGTGTGTGTGAGTGATTTATGTGCATACATGTCAGTCACTCTTTTTTTATAGTCTATGGTCCGTTAGCGCGGCATCGCTCGTCAAGTTCGTAGAGAGCTTATTCAGTCCATTTTACATTCTGATTTTGGCCGCCTCTCAAATGGGTTAAACCATATTGCCTATGAAGTTCAAGTTAATGCGCTAGAAAATCCGCGCTCATTCAAGGATGTGCATTTAACGTTATTGCATGGACGGAGAAAGCGCCGACGCCTGCAGGATTTCATCTGACGGTAAGCATATTATAATCTATCTGTTCCGGGAGAGCAGAAC
Organism: Squalius cephalus; assembly: GCF_949319135.1. NCBI lineage: Eukaryota > Metazoa > Chordata > Actinopteri > Cypriniformes > Leuciscidae > Squalius > Squalius cephalus. The sequence continues at coordinate 64,845 of NW_027645839.1, forward strand.
GAACGAGCCTTTATTGACGTTTTTAAATCTGAAAACTCAAAAAAGCAACGAAATTGTCAGACATCCATTAGTGCATGTTCACAGAGGAAAGCAACTGAAATACAACGCTGGTTGTTCTCTCGAATGATACTCGACGACAACGACGGAATCCTAAGCCGTGGGCGAAGTAATGGGTGTTTTAAATTGTATGAAATAATCCCGAAAAAAAGCACAAAACACTGCAGAGGTGGCAAGTTCAGCAGCTAAAATTTGCTGAGGTGAACTGACGGCTAGTAACAGCAGACAAACGGCTAGCATTGACATCAGCGGCAATCCCACCTTTCACTCAAGTGGCCACACCCTTGCAGAACTTTAAATATTAATCAACTAAATGAAAAAAATTCACCCCCCTCACAGTTGTCATGAAGGGCAAAATTAGCTGTATAGACCAAAGCCATATACAGACACCAGGCTGTAAACATGTTTTTTTCTGCTGTAAAGTTGGTAATTTTAACATGGGGGAGATACAGATTTGACTCACTTTTGACACCAGCCTCAAGCGGCCAGTCAACGAATTGCAGTTTAACTCACTTCCGTGTTGGTTTCAAGAGAGAGACGGGGAGGTTGCACAGTATAAGAAGTGGACAGAGCCATCTCATTGGAACTCAATAGGCTCCTTGCACGTAACTACTTCCTTACCGGAAATGCGGCCTCGTCTTTTCCGGTCTAAACATGGCGCTATTCTACACTAGATGTTTACAAGAGTTGCCGAAACTTACAATAACGGACGTACATCGCCTTTGTAAGTCCTCCTCCAAATCACCTACCAGCAAATTAGAGAAGGGCTTTAAAATGTATGCCTCTTCATATATCCACGGATATGAAGGTAAGTCTATATATCTCAAACTTTATGGCTTACGTTAGCTTGCTAGCTTACATTAGGCTAGGCTAATAAACAATCCCGGTCTGACAGAATATGCGTGTTATAATGTTGAAAAATGTCTACGTTGTGTCTGTACGCCTGCATGCATGTTCCTAACTTCTTATTGTGTTAATATGTGATTGGCATTAGTGTCAAACAAAGACAGGGCCACAAGTGAAGTCGCTGTAAAGGCTTTCTGCTTCAGATCCATGAAGAAGCACGAAAAACCTCATTGTGTAAATGTAGGGCTGCACTTGTAATTTGTGTCAGAGTTCCGAGTTCAGCAGTTCCAAAAGGTTCGAGTTCAAGTTGTGTGTTTGTGCTTAATATGGTCATGTTACATTTTGACCTTCGTTTTCGCTTTGTATGTGCTCAACTTCCAAAAACTGTTCAAGCTGTTCACTGTTGCTGGCTTGCATGTGCTAAACTTTTCCAAAAGCTACTCAAGTTGTTCAAGTCTCTGGCCACTGTTGCTTTCTTGCATGTGCTTAACTTTTCCAAAAGCTACTCAAGTTGTTCAAGTCTCTGTTATTGTTTTCTGTGCGTTTTATTATGATGTGTTTGAATGGGATTGTGTTTACAGTGTGCAGCTTTGGATGCCAAAATATAATTATTTATGACTTAATATAATGCCATACTTGCTGCACACCATTTCTCATAATTCCATTTAAAGACATCTATTTCTGTGTTAAAGGTTGTATCAAAATCCCTTTTTTCTGGCCCAAAAGAAGGGATTTTCTAATAATATTATTATTATATTATATATATTATATATTTATAGTAAACATAAATTATCACATTCATCTAATCTTTCCTAACGATCCGCTAGCAGCCTAGGCTCAGAGATCTGTACACAAAAACACTTTTTATCAACAAGTGTTCACCACCCACTCAAAAGCAAAACAAAGTGTTCCAACCAATAACCAACAAGATGCACATTTAGGAGAGTTTCAATTGCACGGAAGGGAGGGGGAGGGAGTAGCGAGCTAGCTCTGTTTTATTTGAACATCAACAGAGTGATGTAGCAATTGATGAATGTGATGATTTATTTTTGGGCCAGAAATCGGTGATACAACCTTTTAAGAAGGATACATTCATCATGCCAACAGTTCACAAGTCCAACATGAACATATAGAGTAATTACGACTGATCTATCAACAGATGGTCCTCAGGGACACAGATCCTGTAATTATGGTGCGGTGCAGATGCTCATGTGTGGCGGGGACAGCTCTATGCAACCACACAGTTGCCCTATTATTCCAGACAGCTCACTTCTCCCAGCTGGGTGTGCCAGTGGTTCCTCCTGTACACAGCTGTACAGAATCCGAGCAACAATGGCACAAACCCCGAACAGCAGTAAGTTTCATAGCAAAGCATGGTTCATATGGGATAGTTTGCATAGATGTATGTCATGCAATAGTATGTACTAGTAGCTGCAAAATAGAACCTCTGTTTAATAAATTCTCAAAATTATGAGTGTATTTTATAACAATTTCACAGGGTGTAAAACCGGGTCCCGTTGGGAAGATGGTGGTTGTTAAGCCCGTGCAGGGTCGGATGGGTAAAGGAGGATTACGGTAAATAAATATTAACTTAACAATTATTTTCATGAGTTGTTCCCCCATTGTTATGTCAAATTAAGTACCTCTTTATGATATTTTTTATTAAAAGGAGCACCCTCTACAGAGGAATGACTGGCCCTCTTCCTGACCTGTCGGTACTTCGTGTGGCCGAGGTGTACAGCGGCCTAGATCCACTGGATATGCCCCTGGTGACAACAATGGGGATGAGCATTGACAAGCCCCTTGTGGATTCTGAATTTGGACTGGTACAGAGGGGTAGTGTGATCTCCTATCAGCAGCCGAAACTTCTAACACAATGCACAGAGCAGCATAAGAATGCCCCGGGTCCTCCATGTCTTCCCCTTATTACTCATCAACTGTCACCAACAGAATGTGTGTGGGTATGCACAGAGGAAGAACATTTGCATATACAAAGTTTGCAGCTATCTATTGAGATGGCTCACAAAATTGAATTGTCGACACGGGGTCAGAGCAAAGATCCAGAGTGGCACGTGCTGCGGCAAATGAGGATAACCTCCTCAAGGTTTAGGGAAGTTTCCCATGTTAGAGGTTACAGTAGTGCTGAGCATCTTGCAGAGCGAATTATCAGGGGCACCAGACAAACTGCGGAAATGAGGAGAGGTTCAGAAATGGAGTTTCAGGCAGCAAAAGAATATGCCCAGTACAACAATGTCAATTACTCCCCTTGTGGACTTGTGGTTCACCCACAGGCTCCATGGCTAGGGGCCTCACCGGATGGCCTTGTTTATGATCCCAATGCAACACCCGCTTACGGTTTGGTTGAAATTAAATGTCCAAATGCTAAGAGTTACATTGACTGCAAGTACTTGCACATGTCAAATGGTGCTTTTAAACTAAAGAAAAGCCATGCCTATTTTTGGCAAATACAAGGCCAGCTTTTAATTACTGGACTTCAGTGGTGTGACCTTTTTGTCTGGGCAGAGGAAGATTTCTTTGTGCAGCGACTGCACTCAGACAAAGAAGTTCAAGAAACAATCAGGCAGAAGTGTGATCATTTCTACTTCAGCATTTACATGCCAAAGTATCTCTCAATGAGACGATCACAACTGATTGGCAGGTAAAGAAATCATAATCTGATTCATTATGCATTTTATTAGGACATTTCCCACTCGTACCTACAGTGTATATATATTTCGCCTGGAACTGATTGATAAATGATGTGATCTGGGATAAAATGTGTCTTCAAGCTTGTTGCTTTAAAAAACAAACAAAAAAAAACAGTTGAATAAGTAATGTCAGATTTATTCATGGACTTTATACAATATGGCATCGTTTTACAATAAAAATCATTGTTTATAAAGTTGTGTGAGATCACATCTGTTGTCACTGTATGAGAATTTATTCAGAGATAAATAATGATTAATAATTACATTTAAAAGTTGTAGGTTTCTGTAATGTAAACTTGTCAGCACTACTTGGCCCATGCTGTGACAAGATGTTTATTTTGATAATTGCTAAGCAGGCAAGCAACGGCAAAAATTTCATTAATGCTTCCAGCAATTGACAAAGGAATAACAGAATCAAAAAGTTTATTCTCCTTTACCCTTCGGATGACTCGCTCAACGTGCACTCTTACACGAGCAATTTTCTGTGTTTGGAGGACACTGGGTGCTGGCATCTGGCTTTTTTTGTTGAGAAAAGGTGGACAGTACACTTTAGACTTCACACAGTCAGTGATCAGGAAACCTTTATCAACCATCACAGCCATGTCATCAGTTAAAAGGTCAGCCAACCCTGACCGCCTAAAGAGTTCTTTATCACTTATTGACCCCTCATAGAGTGAAGAGATGAAGGTCACTGGACCATGAGGGGCGATACCGATAAGTCCTTTCATTGTACAGTGAGATTTGTACTTAGAAAACATCTCACTTTGGAGGAGAGGCGAGGATGGCGTCTGGCACTTGAGCTCTGTACAGTCAACTATTATCTGAGTATCGGAGAAGTCTTTGAAATCATCAGGAAGGCGAGCTTTAACATCTTCAGGCTCAATCCAGATAGCCACCGAGCCCAAGAGTGTGTACAGGTAGTTGGTCCACGAACAGATAATGCGGCTTACAGTAGAGATGTGAATGTTGAAACGGTTTGCCAAGTCCTGCTCCTTTAAACCAACGGACAAGTACATTAGGAAAAGGACTAGCTCATCGATGGGTTGCAATGATTGTCTCTGGGGAGAAAACACACACACACACACAACATCATTAACCTCTCTAGTCTAATAGATAAAAGGATGTACAATTATCATTACTGCTGTTGGTCTATAATTATACAATACAATATAATTATACAATACAATAACAGCAATAATACTCTACATGTTACTGGAAATTCCAAATGTGGGACTGTGACTGCAAAAGGCTACTCAGACACCTTACTTATTTATTGATTTATTGAATCTAATATCAGAATGTTGAGGTAAATGCAGTCAGATGTCATTTTCATCTCTCACATTAATTTGAAGGTTTGCTTTGAAAAACCACCATAATAAATCAAATAAACTAAAGAATATTTATTTATTTATATTTGCAGAAAAATATTATTATTATCATTAATGACAACTGCAACAACATTAATGACAACATTATTATTAATGACAACTGCAAAAACCAACCGTGTGTGTGGGACGGACAGATGTTACTGCTTCATTCAATTTTTCAGCAGCTTTGGCCCTCGACGCACGAACCATTTTATGCACCGATGGTTCAACCAATCTCCAAAACAGCATAAGGTTATGGTAACTGGGAAATCTATGGGAACGGAACAGAAAGAGTACACAACGTTACAATATGGTCATGTATGGTCCAAGTTACTAAGGTCAGGGGTATCTTGTTCGCATCTTACCGTGTATAAAATCGAATGTCATCGTCAGAGTGGGCGAATCTGTGTAATCCAAATTTACAGCTAATTTTCAGCTCCTGTATCTCTTTCTTTAATGAGTCATTTTCTTCTTTTAAATTCCTGTTTTCGTCGATTACCGAGTCCATGAAAGCGGGTTCTGGGACAGATGAATAGTCATGATCAGCAGCAGGAGTGCAGTCCATATGTTGCCCATCTTCTGCTGATGCCAGCTCAGGCTGAAGTTTGCTTACTCTGTCCCAAACGCTCAGTCTTGGTGATGGGATGGAGTAATCATTCCACTGGAACAATACCGGGACAGCTCCTTTCTTTAGTTGCCTTTTCCCCTCCGGTGTTTTCGGCTGAATGATCTGCTCCGGTGTGAAGTGCAAACTACAGACTTTGCTGTGTCCTGTGACAATGAACTCATCACGACGAATATTCACCAGCCACCGCTTTCTGAGTTCAACATCGCTGGGAAATCCGTGGTAACTTAAAACGCCGTTGAATTTAGATGATGACGTGCATGTGGGAACACAACAATGTTCATGATATTTTCTCTGTTG
>NW_027645837.1:0-17139 GCF_949319135.1 Squalius cephalus
TGTGTGTGTGTGTGTGTGTGTGTGTGTGTGTGTGTGTGTGTGTGTGTGTGTGTGTGTGTGTGTGTGTGTGTGTGTGTGTGTGTGTGTGTGTGTGTGTGTGTGTGTGTGTGTGTGTGTGTGTGTGTGTGTGTGTGTGTGTGTGTGTGTGTGTGTGTGTGTGTGTACTTGTCTACCTATCTAAGTGGGGACCTTGGTGTCGTTACACACTCACCAACAGGGGACCGTCGAGCCAAGTGGGGACATTTTTCAAGTCCCCTGTTGGTCATGCTTTAAAACATGTTTAAATCAGCTAAAACACGCTCTGGTGAATTTTTTACATTTTTGACCAAGTGGGGACCTACATGTGTGTGTGTGTTTAAGTCCATACTCAGCAGCGCTCCTGTAGGCTGGAGCAGGAACTGCAATGGCCCATTAACACACGTCGTTCACACTTCTCCATTGTTTGAATGGCTTGCTGTCCTAGAGAGGCTCTGAGACTGTAGAGCTGCTGTTTAACTGGTAGCTTAGATAATGAACTTCAAAGTCTTTTCAAACATCCCCAAACATATATATGTATATATGTATTATTATTATTTTTTCTAATATTACTTTTGTCAATTTTTTTTTAAAATATGCCAAAGGGATCTGCAACTCTGAACGATGTCTTCCCTATACAACAGGGTACTCCAGCCTGCAATGGAACTATGTGTGTGTGTGTGTGTGAACATTGTCTTTATTTTGTAATTATAAGTTATAGTTACAAAATAAAGACACTGTTCACACACACACACACAGATCCAATGCAGGCAGAAGTCCACTGTTGGTCAGTGTAGAGCGATAGTCCCCTATGTTAGTAATATAGACATGTATGTGTGTATGCAATGGCAAGTTAATTGTTAGGGACTGCATATAGATAAAAGATATATAATGTAACTTATAGTTATAGTTACAAAATAAAGACACTATTCACACACACACACACAGATCCATTGCAGGCAGAAGTCCACTGTTGGTCAGTGTAGAGCGATAGTCCCCTATGTTAGTAATATAGACATGTATGTGTGTATGTGTGTATGCAATGGCAAGTTAATTGTTAGGGACTGCATATATATAAAAGATATATAATGTAACTTATAGTTATAGTTACAAAATAAAGACACTATTCACACACACACACACAGATCCATTGCAGGCAGAAGTCCACTGTTGGTCAGTGTAGAGCGATAGTCCCCTATGTTAGTAATATAGACATGTATGTGTGTATGTGTGTATGCAATGGCAAGTTAATTGTTAGGGACTGCATATAGATAAAAGATATATAATGTAACTTATAGTTATAGTTACAAAATAAAGACACTGTTCACACACACACACACAGATCCATTGCAGGCAGAAGTCCACTGTTGGTCAGTGTAGAGCGATAGTCCCCTATGTTAGTAATATAGACATGTATGTGTGTATGTGTGTATGCAATGGCAAGTTAATTGTTAGGGACTGCATATATATAAAAGATATATAATGTAACTTATAGTTATAGTTACAAAATAAAGACACTATTCACACACACACACACAGATCCATTGCAGGCAGAAGTCCACTGTTGGTCAGTGTAGAGCGATAGTCCCCTATGCTAGTAATATAGACATGTATGTGTGTATGCAATGGCAAGTTAATTGTTAGGGACTGCATATAGATAAAAGATATATAATGTAACTTATAGTTATAGTTACAAAATAAAGACACTGTTCACACACACACACAGATCCATTGCAGGCAGAAGTCCACTGTTGGTCAGTGTAGAGCGATAGTCCCCTATGTTAGTAATATAGACATGTATGTGTGTATGTGTGTATGCAATGGCAAGTTAATTGTTAGGGACTGCATATATATAAAAGATATATAATATAACTTATAGTTATAGTTACAAAATAAAGACACTATTCACACACACACACAGATCCAATGCAGGCAGAAGTCCACTGTTGGTCAGTGTAGAGCGATAGTCCCCTATGTTAGTAATATAGACATGTATGTGTGTATGTGTGTATGCAATGGCAAGTTAATTGTTAGGGACTGCATATAGATAAAAGATATATAATGTAACTTATAGTTATAGTTACAAAATAAAGACACTATTCACACACACACACATATCCATTGCAGGCAGAAGTCCACTGTTGGTCAGTGTAGAGCGATAGTCCCCTATGTTAGTAATATAGACATGTATGTGTGTATGTGTGTATGCAATGGCAAGTTAATTGTTAGGGACTGCATATAGATAAAAGATATATAATGTAACTTATAGTTATAGTTACAAAATAAAGACACTATTCACACACACACACATATCCATTGCAGGCAGAAGTCCACTGTTGGTCAGTGTAGAGCGATAGTCCCCTATGTTAGTAATATAGACATGTATGTGTGTATGTGTGTATGCAATGGCAAGTTAATTGTTAGGGACTGCATATATAAAAAAGATATATAATATAACTTATAGTTATAGTTACAAAATAATTAAACTGTTCACACACACACAGAGATCCAATGCAGGCAGAAGTCCACTGTTGGTCAGTGTAGAGCGATATATATATATATATATATATATATATATATATATATATATATATATATATATATATATATATATATATATATATACATATATATACTGTGTGTGTGTGTATACATATTATGGGGGGCCAAACAGGAAATAATTCTATGTAAATTTGAATATATAGTTATAACTATGAATATATTTGTAAATCCTAAATATATAAATGTAACCCTGAATATATAGTTATAACCCTTAATATATAAATGTAAATCTGAATATATAAATGTAAATCCCGAATATATTGTTATAACTCTGAATATATAAATGTAACTCTGAATATATAGTTATAACTTTGAATATATAAATGTAAATCTGAATATATAGTTATAATTCTGAATACATAAATGTAATCCTGAATATATAGTTAAAACTCTGAATATATAAATGTAACTCTGAATATAGTTATAACTCTGAATATATAAATGTAAATCCCGAATATATAGTTATAACTCTGAATACATAAATGTAATCCTGAATATATAGTTAAAACTCTGAATATATAAATGTAAATCCTGAATATATAGTTATAACTCAGCATGTGTGCTCCGCTCAATATTCCACTCTATGCCAATGCGCTCCACTCAATCGCTCACTGCCCAAGCATTCAAATCCCGCTCCTACATGAAATCTCAGTGTAACGTAGGCTACTGTACTATAGCCTTTGTTGATTATTTTTAAGTCATTGTTGGGGGCATTTACAATTTTGCATAGCTGGCCTCTGCACAATGTTTGTGTGATAATAGGCCATTGTTTAAACTTTATTAGTTTCAGAAAGATTCTCGCAGATACAGAGACAGTTGAAACAAAGGCAGATCTTTATTTTACAAAAGCACAAGGTTTTGGTGTTTGGATGTTTAAACATACTCTTACAGCTATCTACTGCCTAATGGTTTGCCAGTTGATAAAACTTTGGATAATATAATTAATAACAACATAAAATCACTTCAGTGTTATGACAATGTTGTTTGCATGAAAACACTTTAATTAGCAGAATTATATTCGTATAGACCAGTGGTTCCCAATCCTGGTCCTGGGGACCCACAGCTCTGCACAGTTTGTATGTCTCCCTCATTTAACACACCTGATTCAGATCATCATCTCGTTAGGAAAGAGCTCTATGAACTGAACTGGGTGTGTCAGATAAAGGAGACATATAAAATGTGCAGAGCTGTGGGTCCCCAGGACCAGGATTGGGAACCACTGGTATAGACTGAGATGTAAAGAAACAGTGGTGGCCACTATCGTAATGAACTGTCAACAGTGATAAGGTATAGCTAAGAGTGCTCCAGACCAACCACGAACGAATGACTTACAGAAGGTATTCTTAACTAAGAATGTTTCAGGAAACACTTATTAACATTAAGGTAAAGCCTGAGTTATATATAAATGTATGTGTGTGTGTGTGTGTGTGTGTGTGTGTCTAATTATACAATGTTCACACAGGCATCAGAGACCAATATGCAAGACAAACATAAAAAGTATAAAAAAAAAATAGAATGATCAAACCATCAGTTATCAAAAATTTTAAATATTAGATTATTTTTTTTATTTTTTTTATGAAAGACCATTTGAATCTAGCCTGGGTTTCCCCATGCTGCCTTGCTCACAGCGCGATTTTATTCACGTTGCTAGGCAGTTTGGACATCATAGACCTAGCCGGCTGAATTCGTTTACAACAAAGATGCATAGACAGTAAAAGAAAAGATGACTGCCTCTGGAGAATTTAGATTTCACACTTATAAATAAGTCAGAAAGAATAAATGCATATTTGGGGTGCTGTCCGAGGAGAGGGCGGGCTCGGTATTCGGCCCGAACCCAGGGTACTCCCCCCATATTCCAGGCTGTGGAAGAACAAGCCGAGAGTGATTGGGGGGATGCTGAAACTGTCAAGGAATGTTAGGTGAGTGAATAAATATATGCTTCCTTTCATGCTGATAAGGTAGGCATGGCAATCGTTTGATGACAAGTTGATTGGATTGATTATTTGAACGAGCTTCTCCCGAACTTTCTGTATGAAACATCATGTGTAGATTCCGCCATCGCGTCTGTTATAGACGATATCGACAGCGCATTCATTTTAAAAGAGGAACAGAGAACCGCGATCAAGGCATTTGTCAACTGGAAACATGAATGAAAAACATATGTCACTTACTCCGTTGCTCTGATTGGTTGTAGGTCTATCCAATTGAGTGCAGAGACATTTTCTTTCCTAGTTCGGTTGAAACACGCCCCATAATCAAAGTTCAATGGACCAGTATCAGACTCACATTCTGACTAGAATCTGAGTATGATGACGTCAGGCTACCATAGACCAGATTTTCCAATGAAAAAGGGAACCAATCGCAGAATGGGGAGGGAGCAGCAAGACGATGATGACACCGAAGCAGTTTGTTTATATCTATGGATCCAACATGGCATCAGACTCGACGTTACCTTCTACCCTCATGTTTATCTTGCACAAACAGTAATATTCACGCCATTGTGTACAAATAAATCTTTGACCCATCGTATTTTTCCTCGTCGAATTTCTGTCACTCTACATACGTCATCTGGTATAATTGAAACGATTGGCTATGAGCTACGTACAGGCGCATTTGATAGACATTCATAGCGCCCAATAAACGGCTCTGGGCATTCGTGAACCACGCCTCAAATACGAGAAAATTAACACGTGGTTCCCAGACCAAGGCTCAAAAGAGACTTGGTCTGACATTAGCCAGGCTAATTTGAATCTGTTTTCCACACAATGGGGTAAAAATTACAGACGGCCTGGCAGCAATAGCTCAAAAGCAGATGTGAGAAGAAGCTTCTTATCATTCATAATATTATTTTTCTTGTTTAACGCACTCTCTTTAAATATATTTTATATGCTTTTTTATGCAGTCCCTAATTTTTTCTCTCTAGCTACAGTTCCATATCAACAAATAATACAGAATTTTAATTTTATTCTCACCAATTATTAATTTACAATATCAACAATGATCTAGACTAGATAAATAAAATGCAACCACAGCAATAAGTCAGGGGAATGCTTTTATTTCTTCCTTTGGTTTGAATTTTAAACATTTTGCAGTTCTTTTTTAAAATGTATACATTTTAATACAATTATAAAATGATATCATGATTTGAGACCCTCTTTTCTGTAATTAAAGACCAATTTTATGGGTTGTGGTGTCTCAGACAATGGCCAATATCAGTTAAAAAAACATCGTTTCCCTTAGGGCTTAAATGAACCTCATCACTTAAAAATAGTTCAGGCTTTTCAAACAGTATGTGTGGATGATGTACAATGCTCCCATTAACACACAAAACAAACTTAGCCATCACATTGTTCACAAACTTTCGCACTTTGTCCACCTTTCCCGGGGGGGCATGCCTCCAGTGGCGCCTTTGGTTTATTGAAGACAGCAGAATTTTCATCTGGGGAAACTGTCTGTTGAGGTCACGTAGGTCCCTCTTCATTGCTTTGAGAAGCAGCACACTTTTCACACGTCCTAGGTCGTTGCCTCCACAGTGAATCACTAGCACATTCGGAGCAGTCCTTCTTTTAAGGCACTGTTGGAAGAAGGGAAGGAGGTCTCCCCAACACATGCCTCCCCTGCCAAACCACTGGACCTGGGAAGCCACTCCAAGATTGGTGCCTATGGTCTCTCTTGCTCGCTTTTCGCCACGTCTAATGTAACTGTCACCAATAATCCAAACTCTGTGCACACCTGATAAAAGGATTACAATACAAATGATTAACTATGCAGCACACAATTGGGAAGTCACACAATTGCTCTAGAATTTGTTGTAAAATATAATTAGCTGCGTCACAATAAACTTTATACATTTAAGGCCTTTCTTTAACATGGAAAGGCACAACTCACAATCTTAAAATCTAGGGCTGGACCATGATTTAAACATCTACAATTTTCAAACGAACATACAATAACACTTAAACATTTGTGTATTTTGAAATGAGATTGCCACTACATGCATTATTGTAAATGTTAAAATCTATTTGAATAAAACATTTTAAAATAGTTCAATAGGTTGAGCAGAAACATACCTTTCTTTTGAGTAGTGGATTCTCTGATGAAGTGTTCTTGTTGAACAACATGAACTGTTGACTTGACTTTTCTAAAAAAAACAAAACAAAAAAAAAACAAGGAAAGTAAAAAAATAGTAATCGTAAACATGTTTAACAGTTGCAACATCTGTAGAATAACTGGTAAAACATTGTTTTTTATGTTTGTTAAATTGACCATTATGATTTTAAATATACGCAATATCATCATTGTTGGTACTACAAGTCTAAAATAAGGATTATTCTAAATTTCTAAATTACTCTTCTAGACATTTTAACTATCCGCAAAAAGGAGTATCAAAAATATAAATTATAAAGATACCAATTACTAATGAAACCAATTTGAAATTCTGAATTGTAACAGCGTAATTATTTATTTTCTTTATAAATAGATCAATCAAAATGCTGAACTTACCTCATGTTGTAGAATATGTTCTCCTCCTTCAAAAACGCAAGGTTCAAACAGAGACAAACACTTCCAAAAGACACGAAAGAGTGAATGTTCTGTGATTATATCCCACAACCCCAACCATCTCTGGACAGTGATTGGGTCTCCAGATAACTGTTGCTATAGAAATGCTAATTTCTCTGGGATTGGAAACAAACTGGCGCCTCCAAATATGTACAAGTGGGTGATTGTTGCTTAGCTTACCCTGGAAAATAATGCTGTTGCAAAAACACTTAATTATGACTTAGTACACTGCAAAAAAAAAAAAAGTTTAAGACTTACTTATAATACACATTTTTGAAAGTCACATGAAATAGACCATATTATTTATTTCAGATTAGTTTTAATAAAATATATTTAGTTAAAATGTCCCAAAGAAATAACAAACACCATATGACACCAAGTGTATCAGTGAATATTTACACACACATTCAATATATATATAGATTTATATAGATTTGTTTCTGGGGTAGAAAATAAAACAACAATATGGTAATCTCTACAAGATCTGTTTTAAAGTGAAAATAAATAAACTCATATGGGGTTATATCATGTATTGGTGTAAACAGTGAACTATATTAAGTATGCAGAACTCCAAATAAACAATACATGGACCAGTACTTTCTTAATATCATTAATCTTGCAGCACAACTTCAATTTAAATGCATCATCACTTTGGATTACATTTTCAGTAAGGTTCTATTCATTTAGATTATGTAATGCATACAGTTATCTGAACTAACCAATAACATCATACACACATTAATGCACAGTGTATTATTTTAGATAACTTATTCATATGAGCTCATAAAATTACAACCGTTTATTTATAGTTTATGGTAAATTAACAAATGAAACCTCTTTGTAAAATGGATAGCACTATTTCTAAATTTCCATTAATTAACCTTATGATCAAAGATAAAACACAGTAAATAATATATATGCCTAGTTTAATATAGTTCTTCTTAGTTAATTACTAATTTGTTGGTTAGTTTCATAGTAAATTAAGTTTATCCAGCTGTTTATCATAACAGAATAAACACTGAAAAGGGTGATCATGAACCAGACGTGAATCCATGAATAGCTGCAATTCACAAGTGTGAATTGAGTGGTTTTAGTTACAAAAAACAGCAATATCATTTCATTTACATACTGCTTAAACCTTTTTCTTTTGGAATGTGTGGTTAACGATTTCCTATACATTTGCCTTTACATATGATAATCACAGGTGATTACAGCTGTGACCTGACAGACTGTTTTTATCTAGTGGAGACCGGGTGTTAATAGGAGACATTAAATGCTTCGATTCCCCAAGCAGATATACCAGAAGTAAAACAATCAGAGGCATAATTAACCCCTTGATTGTCAAGGATCACTGGTGGCCCCAGATTATTTTATTTATTACTCTTTAAAACATCACACTCCTACTTGATCTGCACAAACTGAGCTTCATTAGGAAGGTTTAAGACCCCAGCTTTGATATTTGACCACTGTTTATAATTAAACTGGTTTGAAGTTAGATAAGTTTCTTAATTTATTCCAGAAGTGCAAAATAATTAATCTGTAATGTTCGTTATCTTGAATAGAAATCATCACTCATACAGCAGCCATTCATCTCATCTCCAGTTTATTTGTGTTTATATAGGCCTACATACAATATCCACGATCTCCCAGGGCTATTAGGCCAATGATGCGCACATTTGGAGAAATAATTGATATGATATCGTCATACAGAATAATATTTCTATTTATTTCCCACTGAATTATGCAATCTGAAGAGCTCAAACAGCTAACAGAGCCAGCGATGACTCTGCTCTTCCAGATTTGCGTCAGCAAACGTGATGACATCAGTTCGATATGATTCGTTTGTAAAGCTGTCAATCATCTCATGGTGAACCAACGTGACCATAAGGCTGTCCTTCTGGATGACGCAGTGCTGTGTACACTGTGGACAAACAAAACTAAACACATCTCTTCATCTGATACAAGAAGCTAATAAATGCAGGATTCAAGTTATTCTGTTTTGTGTGTGTTTGATTTCCGTTCGATTTTGGTTATTGTATAGGAACAAAGAATGTTTACAGTATGCATGTGAGTAAAAATAGCCCATTGCTTCATAAAAAAATGCAAAATAGCCTATAACATATTTAAATAATCTTTTTTGACTTGAAACCATTTTAAATTGCGACCGAAATATGATACAAATACTCAATTGTGTTTTAAAGTGAGCTTTAAGTGAGAGTGTAATATTAATAAATGATATTGTGTCATGTAGCTTGAGGCTGCCTGTTGAGCTAATGCACCTTCTACATGAGCTTCCTATTTCATAAAATCATGTTATTTATTTTTTTTAATTCAAGAACAGTTTTTTTTTGTTGTTGTTGTTGTTGGTTTTCTAACAAGACTTAAGATAATAGATGTATTGCTCTTGCATAGTGGAATGACAGAGATTTAGATGACCAAGCAAAAAATACAGGGATACAGGCATTAATGACTGAATTCAAACAAAAGAATAAGAATAAAAGAAAAATGAAGATTAAAGGGTTAGTTCACCCAAAAATGAAAATTCTGTCAGTATTTACTCTCCCTCATGTTGTTCCAACCCCATTAGACTTTCGTTCAACTTCGGAACACAAATTAAGATATTTTTGATGAAATCTGAGAGATTTTTTTTACGTAGTGTAATAGCGTAGCGCGTCTGTGTTTCACGTCACCACGTATCACACATGACCACAGTCGCCCAATAGCCCGCTACGTTATATTACACTATGTAAAAAAAAACCTCGAGGTCCAGAGAGAAGGAAATGAAAAGAGGAATAAAGTCGTTATTTTTGTTTGTTTTTGCGCACAGAAAGTATTCTTGTCGCTTTACAAACTTAAGATTGAGCCACTGGAGTCACTTGTACTATATTAACAATGTCTATAATACATTTTCTGGGCCAGCAAGTTGAGGTGTCCATAAGCCTGCAGGAGGAGTGATCCAGCACTCAGATTTAATCAGAAATATCTTCATTTGTGTTCCGAAGATGAACGAAAGTCTAATGGGGTTGGAACAACATGAGGGTGAGTAATTACTGACAGAATTTTCATTTTTGGGTGAACTAACCCTTTAAGTCTCTTGAAAAGGTGCTAAATGTTCGTCGATTTACATGAATGGGCCATTTCTCCTCACCAGACCAACCAGACATGTTGAGTCAATGACTCTAAATGACAATGAGAGTCAATGACTCTACATGAGTGTTTACAGGGGAATAAGATATTTGGTCTTACAATAGGCTTCATAAAATGCATTTAGAGATCATCCTCAGATTTGATATTCTGAAGCTCAGAATATTTTATACATTTAATAAATATATTCTTAATATTTGATGTTTTTATGTTTGAGCTTATATATCTCAATATTCATAACAGTCTGATAAATTTTTAGTCTTGAACTGTAAACACTCAAGTGATGGCTTTCTAAATATATGTTGGTTATGTGCCTATTCAGAATGATTTCTGAGCAGAAACTTTGATATTTTTGGTATGTCATAAATGCATCACTCACCAAAATTGGGGGTGACTATATAATTGTTTTAAATAAGCTATTCATCTAAGCTGTCTATACAAAACATTGTAAATAACCAGTTCAGTTGTAACAAGTAGGCTTTATCATCTGTATAATTTATTTAATGAATCTGTTTGAGATCAAATTAATGCTAGATGTTTTGATATAAATTAAATATCAAACATATAATGTTAGTACATGGCATGACTGTGTTTAATTTCACTCAGTTATTTTGATTTATTTCCAGATTCAATCATAGGCTTGTTCTTACATAGTAGAGCTTGCGCAGTTTTCAAAAATGGTGCTTTAAATCTCTTGACAAACTAAAAGACTTAAATTACATTTGTATGTATTCTAAATAAAAGACACAGGTTGTACTGAATGTCAGCTTGCTTATTTTTGTAAAGATAATGATTTATTGAGTCCACATGCCATGTAAACTTGAAACTATGCTTCAAATCACAGATCGAGAGCTGTCGTTCAAACCACAACTCTGCGATGCTGTTTACAAATGTTGGTTGGAACTAATACTTCAACGTTTGGTAAAAAATAAATAAAAAAATAAAGTAGATTCATTTTATCATTTCATTTTCATTTAAGTAGCTTTTATAAATGTGCAAAGAAAAAAAAAACATTACTGGTGTGAATCTTGAGACAAAACAATGGCATATTTTAAGATTCAAATTTGAGGTTGGTGTCTCTAAAACTATGCCCCCAGTTTCACAGACAACGCTTTCTCAGACGCATGTTTGAGCTGTTTTAACTGAAAACATATTTAAATTATGTATTATCAATTATTATCAATTGTATTACAGTTTTTATATTTGAGCTTGTATACCTTTAAAATATGTGTCTCATTTATTCCCCACCTGGTAAAATGGGGGCTGTCTTAGAACATTTTAAAGAATTATAATGTATAAAGTGGTATAAATAATTGTGGTGTGACTTGACTGTATATAAATTACAGAGCTGATTGAAACATATCCCAATTGCTCTGATCAGATGGTTCCTCACTGCTGTTTTCCAGTCCTTGGGTGGACTGCTACCCTACCCCCCAAATACCCCCGCAGGCAATTTGCATTTCTATGGAGAAGAGCTTCAAAGGACAGCATGTCATAGACACATAGGCCAGACTGTGAAAGTTTTACCTTAGGCCCCGTCCACACTACTGCATTTTCGTTTAAAAACGAAGACTTTTTGCTACGTTTGCACCTCCCGTCCACACTAAAACGGCAAAAACGGAGACCCAAAACGGAGAAGTTTAGAAACGCTGCCGACCCGTTTTTCGTTTTGAATCTCCGGAGGGCGTTTTAGAGTGGACGGGTCAAAACGGAGGACTTTAGAAACGATGACGCAGAGGCTCACGCTCGGCTCTATGATTGGGTGTCACCAGTCATGGAGTATACACAGGTAATATTCAGTACCAGTAAACTTCACCCGCTGGAACAGTTTCTTACAGTAAGAAACTGGCGCGTCTCAGGCGCGGTAAACGCGTGCATGCTAGAAATATAACCGACACCTATTTTTCTTGCGACACGCAAGCGTGTTGGAAGCGTTTTCTGGCAAAATGGAATAGGAAAAGATGTTTATATGTCATTTTGACACAAATACATATTAATAAATGATATTTTGATGTTTGAAAACATTTTTTACAGTCTATGCTTGAAAGTCTCTAGGTTTACACCGGCACGCACATGCCCAGTGTTGGTGAATGGTCACGTGATCCGCGTTTGCAGTCGTTTTAATGTGGACTGAGATCAATTCTAATACGCAGCTAATACGCAGTGTTGTTTTTTTTTTGTGATTCAACACAAGGTACTCTTAAGTAAGTGGTATGAGCTTTCTTTTCAGATGTGCTATACAAGTTAAGTTAAACCAACATAAATATGAATGCCCATGGTAAATGCTACGTCCTATATAACCATTTGATTTACATTAAATGAGAATATTTTTATATTTATTTACATTGTGTGAAATTACTTTTTTTCTTTATTAACTTTATCATTTCTATCTGCCACTGGTATAGGTTTGTGCTCTGTGCTCTATACGTACAGAAAAAAAGTGAGTAATTATAATGTATGTAATAGTAATTGAGGAAAAGGAATTTTTCCTGATCCAACTGATGTTTACAATTTGAACTGAATTTAAAAACAATGGACTATACACTTATTTTGAACTGGCTGTTTGATTTCATTCACAGATAAATTTGCATAACAGAACCAATAGTAATGATGGGTAATTGTGGCTAATCTGTGGGCGTCGGCCCAATCACTGCTCAGATAGCAGCATGTGTATCATCTATTCTATGTTCCTAACTCACACTTCAGTTTTGCCATTTGGAAGACAGCTCCTATACGCGATTGTTTCCTACATTGGAGAGTTATCTTTCTGTTATAGTTTAAAGACTGTATCTACCTCCAAGAACCTCATAAAAAGCGCACTGAGACATTTCTCATCTCAGTTTTTTCTTTCCAAATTAAGAGGTAAGTTGAACATTATATATTTTATGATAATTTGTAAATGCTAATTTTATAAAATATTGATATCCTCTTACAATGTAAATATGCATGTATATTACCGGTAATATTATTGATAATCAGATTGTTGGTAATTTTTTTTTTTTTATTTTATTTTTTTACTACATTTTAAATTGTTACCCACGGTGTCATCTTTTCAATCATTTATTTTCTATGAAATTCTAAAGAGGTATTATTTATTTATTTATTTA
This sequence comes from Squalius cephalus, assembly GCF_949319135.1. Taxonomy (NCBI): domain Eukaryota; kingdom Metazoa; phylum Chordata; class Actinopteri; order Cypriniformes; family Leuciscidae; genus Squalius; species Squalius cephalus. The sequence goes on from NW_027645837.1 coordinate 13,389, forward strand.
TTTTGCATATGAAGTAATCCTACATAAAATAATTTTAAATATTTCACAGGAAAATGAGACCCAGAAGAGTTTTTCCTGAAAAAGAAGCTTTGTACTTCATTGCTTCTGGCAAAGATAAAGACACATTTGAGAAACAATTCATGAGTGAAGAGAAAGGTAAGTTACTACATACAATTCTCCCATCAATACTGTATGACTTTGCAAAACTTAAATAAAAGCTAAGTGTGGTCACTAATTAAAGGAATAGTTCACTTAAAAATGAAAATTCTGTCATCATATACTCACTCTCATGTTGTTTCAAACCTGTATGAATTTCTTTCTTCTGCTGAACAGAAAGGAAGATATTTAGAAGAATGTCAGTAACCAGACAGTTTCTGGTCTCATTGACTTCCATAGTATAATTTTTTTCCTACTATGGAAGTCAATGGGATCAGAAACTGTCTGGTTACTGACATTCTTCTAAATATCTTCCTTTCTGTTCAGCAGAAGAAAGAAATTCATACAGGTTTGAAACAACATGAGAGTGAGTATATATGACAGAATTTTCATTTTTAAGTGAACTATTCCTTTAATGTCAAAGGGTTGGGTTTAAAATATGAACCTAGAGAAAGCAGGCTGTTAAAACAAAACACGCAAGAGGGGAAAAAACATGATTGCTTTGACCAGTTAAAGGTGGATTTACATCTGTTTTCCTGCCAGTATTTATGTTATAAGCTGCTGATGTCTCTAAATTAAACACTATTATGTAAATGTGTGAGTGCTCTTGATATTATTTGTAAGTAACTGCCAGTTAGAATGTGAGGGGCCTGTGTAATAATGGAAATGATGAATATTTAGTGTCTGATTTTTTCAGACAGAAAATCTGATTTTTTTTTTTTTATTATTATTATTTTTTTTACACTTTTATAAAGATGTAGATACAGTTGTTTTCGAAGTAACAATACCATTGAAAATAATTTAGACAACCTGAATAACTTCATGAATCTTTTATCATACTATTAATTTACTTGTATTTATACTATTTATTAGGTTTTGGAGTAATTGCCACAAAACACATTGAGCCAGGTGAATTCCTGTTGGAGTATGTTGGAAGACACATCACTGGATCTGAAGGAGAGAACCTGTTCAAAGACTACTCAGCTGAAAATGCAGCATTTTTGTATTTCTACTCCTTTCAGGAACAATCTTACTGGTAAGATTAAATTAATGAATGTTCCAATGAAATATAATACCATTATGACAATTCAAAAGTGTTTTTAAAATATTTCACCACACAGTGTTGATGGCAGTCAAGATACAGAAAGACTAGGACGATTCATAAATGATGACCACATCAAGCCAAACAGCAAAATTAAAATAGTAAGTCTGTCTTTAATGTATTCTTATTCTTTGTTTCAATTACACCTTTTATACAGCCTCATCTTGTAGCATTATTTGACATTATTAAAAACTAGGCGACTTTTCAAATGATGTTTTTGTTGTTTTCATTTGTGTGTTTGTGTGCTTTTGTAACCAATAGATAATGGATGAAAAGAAAAGACCACATCTGTGTGCATTTGCGTTAACAAAAATCAATGCAGGAGAAGAAATTTTATACGACTACGGAGATCCTAACTGCCCATGGAGACAGGTATTTAAACTTCTATTTCTATTTGTTGGTGTCTTATTTTCATTATTTTATCAAGTGGTGAGGAAAACTTGCTAACACTTTACAATAAGGTTAATTGGTTAACATTAGTACTAAATGACCAATACATTTGTTACAGTATTGGTTAATCTTTGTTAATATTAGTTAAAATCCAGCTGTTTCAATGTTTGTGCATGTTACTTCACAGTGTGTTATTAATTTTAACAAATACAACTTATGATTTTAATGATGTATCAGTACATTTTTAAATTAACAATAACCAAAGTTTAATAAATGCTGTTTAAGTGTACAATTTTTACTTTAAAAAAGCAAATTATTGAGGTAACACTTATATAGTTTTTATATGGTAACACAATAAGGTTTCATTTGTTAACATTAGTTAATGTATTAATTTGCATGAACTAAAAGCCATACATTTGGTAAAATATTTATTCATCTTTGTTAGTGTTAGTTAATGATACTCCGGCTGTTCATTGATTGTTCATGTACATTTACAACGTATTACCTAATTGATTTTAATAATGCATTACTAAATGTTGAAAATAACATTAACAAAGTTTAATAAATGCTGTATAAGCGCAGTTCATTATTGGTTTGTTAACTAATGCTAGCTAATGAAACCTTATTGTAAAGTGTTACAAGATTCTCTTATCCTCAACAATACTGCTGTACAATTTTTACCTTTAAAAAAGCTAATTATTTAGGTAACACTTACACAATGAGGTTTCATTTGTTAACATTAGTTAATGTCTTAATTCACATGATCTAAAAGCAACACATTTGGTACAATACTTATTCATCTTTGTTAATGTAAGTTAATTAAACTCCAGCTGTTCATTGCTTGTTCATGTACATTTACAACGCAATAACTAATGTTAATAAATACAACTTTTGATTTTAATAATGCATTACTAAATGTTGAAATTAACATTACATACTATTAAGAAATATTGTAAAAGTGGTGCTCATTATATGTTCATGTTAACTACATTAATGATTGCTTTTAATGTAATTTGTTTCAGAAAACCAGTATTTCCACATTCAGAGAGATCAAGGAAAATATGGTAAATATATATAGAGAGGTCTGTTCCTTCAGCTGAGTTTACTAATAACTATATACACTGTAAAACATTTCTTACATTTCAATATGCTTTTGCTTTTTTGCATTTTACAGGAATCACGATGGAAGAATTCATTTGAAAACTTTGATTTAAAGCCTGGTTTGATGAAAATGGATGACCTTGTTATCAACACAGAAATGAAGATTGCAAATGGATGCAATGCTGCTGAGATTTTCCCAGGAGTCTTCAACAACTGCAAAGTTGCAGTGAAACGAGTTGCCAAACATGTTTCCAAAACTGAATTGGAAATGGCTCATTTCCTGAGTTCAAAAAATTTACAAGCAGAGCACCTTCTGCAACACATTTCAGTGTTGGAAGACACTTACTTTGCCTATTTTGTGTCACCTCTTTGTGAATATAGTCTGATGGAGCTGATTGAAAACAAGGATTTTCCTGAAAGAAAAAGCCTGATAGAGAATCGAAGACTAGAGATCTGCCAGGAGTTACTGCAAGGACTTCAGGAACTGCATTCATATGGAATTTTGCACAGAGACCTGAAGCCTGAAAATATTTTGTTTGGTAAGAGCAGTCTGTGGATTAGCCATAGCTATAATTATCCTGTAATATCAGCAGAAATTTTCATTTAAAATGCATGAGCATATGATAATGTGGATATCATTTTAAGTGTTACATTTTTTGTGAGCATTTTTACTTTTCTACAGATATAAGCAATAAACTGTACATCGCAGACTTTGGAGCAAGCAGAAAACTTGATCTGGCACAAACCACACTGCTCTCTCAAATGGCTGGATCTTTTTCTTGGTCGAGTTATGAAGATGTTGGAGGCATGCAATACAAGTACAAGAAAGAATCAGATATCCAGGTAAGGGTTGAAAATATCATGTTAAAACTTGTTAATTTGTGGGAGGACGCCGGCACACAGAAGTGTTTTTTAATTACACTATATCAAAGTTACTTTAAGATTTAATGTAAAAATAATAATAAAAGGCAAATTATACATTATTTAAAAGGTTTAAGACTC
>NW_027645836.1:0-73000 GCF_949319135.1 Squalius cephalus
AATAAACTATTTGAGTAAAACACTCTTGTGTGTCATTCATCTTTCACCAATCTGTGTCTTTCTTGTAATGCTGACACTTGGTCCTTCCAAATCAGCCAAATGAGGACATCTTTAAAACGAACACCTGTAAAATAATGATCAGAAATTAAATTAATAATGACAATAATAATCATCAAGCGCAAAATACATGCGCTTCTCCAGTCCGAAGATATCGACTAAAGTTTTTTTTCTTTTTTTTTTGATCAAGGTGTTTTTATTTAGTTTTTCAAATTGTAGTTTACAGTACAGCATAAATCCCACAGAACTAAAACCCATCCACCCCCCACAAATACCAGACAAACAGTGTTTACAGTATGAAATACATAGTTCAACATACAGAGCTCACATAGCCAGATAAAAAAAAAAATTAAAAAAAAAACACACACACAAAGAAAACAGGGGTTCACATTGCTATATTGTCTGCTTCCATATCTTCAACAAACATAAAGAAAGGCTGCCATATGTTGTAAAATTTTCTAGTAGACCCCCTTATTGTGTATCTGATCTTCTCCAACTTGATGTGATACATGATTTCTCTAACCCAATGACTATATGTTGGAGGTGCTGGGTCTTTCCATTTCAGTAATATCAGTCTCCTAGCTAGGAGAGAGCAAAAAGCCACCATTATTCTTTCCCACATCCCTAGATGAGAGTCTGTCCGAGTTACACCAAAAAGTGCAATGAATGGACACGGTGTAAGCCTTTTTGAAAAGATCTTAGAAAAGGTCTCAAAGATGGACTGCCAGAAAGCGTAAAGCTTTGGACAGGTCCAGAACATGTGTAGGAGAGTGGCTGGATCTTGCCCGCATCTATCACAAGTGGGGTCTATATCAGCATTAATCTTAGAAAGTTTAAATTTAGACCAGTGCAGACGATGCACAATTTTAAACTGAATGACAGCATGTCTAAGACAGATGGAATGTCACGACCGCCAAGGTAATAAGCACAGGATCCAAAGTGCAGCAAAGTGAGGTGTTTAATATCAAAAGGGTAATCAAAAAAGCGAAATCCAAAACAGGCAAAGGTCAGAATCCAGGTAGGCAAATAACAAAAACAAGAAACAGACAAGGCAGGGCAAAACTCGGGCAACAGACGCGGTGTAACGTTAAACATTGATTCACAAAGAACACAAGACAAACAGGGCTTATATACATGAATGACAAGGGGATAACAAGAGACAGCTGGTGATACAAAATACAGACACCTGGGTGCAAATCACAGACAGAATTGTGGGAGATGAAGTTCCTAGTGCAAGACACCGTGGGGGTAAGGAGGACATCTAGTGGGTACCCGGGGAAACACAACCAGACACTGTGACATGACCCCCTCTCTACGGAGTGGCTCCCAGACACTCCAAGACGGAACACAGAACAAACCAAGAGATCAGGAGGGAGGTAACACGGTGGAGGATCCAGGGGAGGGACGGGGGACCAGGTCCATGCAGGGGAACAAACACGGGGGAACTAGGATAAGACAGGGGCCAGGGAAACATGGACAATAGGATGGGGAAACAGGGGAAAACCAAAAGTCTCTCAGGTGGCCGGGGCCAAGCGAACAATCCATCGGGTGGTCGGGGCAAAGCGAACAGTCCATCGGGTGGTCGGGGCAAAGCGAACAGTCCATCGGGTGGTCGGGGCAAAGCGAACAGTCCATTGGGCGGCCACGGCGGTGAAGACCCCTCGGGCGGCCAGGGCGGTGAAGACCGGGGCAAAGCGAACAGTCCATTGGGCGGCCACGGCGGTGAAGACCCCTCGGGCGGCCAGGGCGGTGAAGACCCCTCGGGCGGCCACGGCGGTGAAGACCCCTCGGCCGGCCAGGGCGGTGAAGACCCCTCGGGCGGCCAGGGCGGAGAAGACCCCTCGGGCGGCCAGGGCGGAGAAGACCCCTCGGGCGGCCAGGGCGGAGAAGACCCCTCGGGCGGCCAGGGCGGAGACTTTCCCTTGGGCGGCCAGGGCGGAGACGACCCCTCGGGCGGCCACGGCGGAGACGACCCCTCGGACGGTGGAACTGGCACCACCGGAACTGGCACCAACAGCTCAGGCACTGGAACTGGCACCAACGGCTCAGGCACTGGAACTGGAACAGACTCCACCGGCTCAGGAACAGGAACAGACACCACCGGCTCGGGCACTGGAACTGGCACCACCGGCTCGGGCACTGGAACTGGCACCGCCGGCTCAGGCACTGGAACTGGCACCACCGGAACTGGCACCACCGGAAATGGCACTGGAACTGGCACCACCGGAAATGGCACCACCGACTCAGGCACTGGAACTGGCACCACCGACTCAGGCACTGGAACTGGCACCACCGGCTCAGGCACCATCGGCTCGGGCACTGGAACTGGCACCACCGGCTCAGGCACTGGAACTGGCACCACTGGCCCTGGAACAGGCACCACCGGTCCAAGCGTGCGCGCAGCCCACACACACCACATGGCTGTGGCCATAATGGCCAGTGTCGCGGTCACTGAGGGCTCAGGAATAGATGTCACCGGCTCAGGCTCAGGAACAGGAACAGACACAGACACAGACACAGACACTGGCTCAGGAACAGAGACTGGCTCCGACTCAGGAACAGACACTGGCTCCGGCCCAGAGACTGGAACAGACACCACCGGCTCAGAAACATACACTGCCGGCTCAGGGACTGGAACAGACACCACCGACTCTGGAACAGACACCACCGGCTCAGACACAGGCTGTACGGCCATCTTGTCCATGGACACCGGCTCGGTAAACGTGACGGGAACACTTTCGGCGGCGGCCATCTTGTCCGAAGACACCGGCTCAGCAGACGTGACGTGAACAGTCTCTGGCTGGGCAGACGTGACGTGAACAGTCTCTGGCTGGGCAGACGTGACGTGAACAGTCTCTGGCTGGGCAGACGTGACGTGAACAGTCTCTGGCTGGGCAGACGTGACGTGAACAGTCTCTGGCTGGGCAGACGTGACGTGAACAGTCTCTGGCTGGGCAGACGTGACGTGAACGGTCTCTGGCTGGGCAGACGTGACGTGAACGGTCTCTGGCTGGGCAGACGTGACGTGAACGGTCTCTGGCTGGGCAGACGTGACGTGAACAGTCTCTGGCTGGGCAGACGTGACGTGAACCGTCTCTGGCTGGGCAGACGTGACGTGAACCGTCTCTGGCTGGGCAGACGTGACGTGAACCGTCTCTGGCTGGGCAGACGTGACGTGAACAGTCTCTGGCTGGGCAGACGTGACGTGAACAGTCTCTGGCTGGGCAGACGTGACGTGAACAGTCTCTGGCTGGGCAGACGTGACGTGAACAGTCTCTGGCGTGACAGCAGGCTGTACGGGCATCATCTCGGACCCGTGGTCGAGGCCAAGAGGTTTCCTCCTCCTCCGCCGTCTCTGATGGTGAGTGGACGGCTCTGGACTAGGTGGAGCCCGCTGCGGGGGAACCTCTGGATCGATGTGCGGCCAGAACGGGTAATGGAACGGGATCTCCTCCCGCCCACCTCCTCTGCGACCTCCGCGGGTACCGCGAAACTTTACCAGGCGGGTCCCCACGAAAGAATGTTCACGGGGGGGAACATTAACCGACTTGGTTTGCCCGGTGTTCTTGCGCTGTGGCTCAGGGGAGTTGACCGCCATTCTCTCCTCCATAATCGGAGCCCACAGTGCAAAGCATTCAAAAATGCTCATTCTGGGTTCTGGTGCTGATGGTCCTCCTTGTTCCCCTCTGGCAGCGGGGAAATTGCAGCGGGCGCTCATACTGCTTGGATCCTAGAGGGTGAATCAATCTGTCACGACCGCCAAGGTAATAAGCACAGGATACAAAGTGCAGCAAAGTGAGGTGTTTAATATCAAAAGGGTAATCAAAAAAGCGAAATCCAAAACAGGCAAAGGTCAGAAACAAGAAACAGACAAGGCAGGGCAAAACTCGGGCAACAGACGCGGTGTAACGTTAAACATTGATTCACAAAGAACACAAGACAAACAGGGCTTATATACATGAATGACAAGGGGATAACAAGAGACAGCTGGTGATACAAAATACAGACACCTGGGTGCAAATCACAGACAGAATTGTGGGAGATGAAGTTCCTAGTCCAAGACACCGTGGGGGTAAGGAGGACATCTAGTGGGTACCCGGGGAAACACAACCAGACACTGTGACATGGAAGAAGAAAAAATTCCCTGTATTATTTTGTGCCAAGTGTCATCTGTGATTTGCTCATTTAAATCTGTCTCCCATTTATTTTTGAGGAGGTCCAAAGGCATCAAGTTATGAGAATATAGTGTTTCGTATATTGTGCTAATAGCTCGTTTTTTGACTAATTTACAATCAAAAATTGAATCCAACAAGCCAATTGGAGGACGTAAGGGAGAACATATAAAATTTGAAAATACAAAATTCCGAAGTTGCAGGTAACGATAAAAATGTGATTTGGTAATGTGATATTTTTGTACCAACTGTTCAAAGGAGGCAAAACAGCCGTCGATATATAGATCAGACAGTGATACCATACCTCTTCTGGACCACATATCGAAGACCCCATCTATTAATGATGGAGCAAACATATGATTCAGTGCAATTGGGGCAACCTGAGAAAGATCTGTAAGTGCAAAGGATCTTCTGAATTGGTTCCAGATCTTGATTGAGTGCAAAATCACAGGGTTAGAGGTAAAGTTAGAAATGGGCCGCGTAAATGGCAACTTGGAACACAGTTAGGCTTTTAAAGAAGTGGAATTTACAGATGCCACCTCCAGATTTAGCCATCCAGTGTCAGTGTCATCATTATTATCCATCCAATATAACAGTACTCGAATGTTAACCGCCCAATAGTAATATAGGAAATTAGGAAGTGCCATTCCTCCCATTGAGCGAGGTCTCTGAAGTACACTTCTTTTTATTCGGGGCGGTTTTTTGTTCCAAATGAAACTTGATATCTGATTATTTAATTTCGTAAAAAAGGACTTAGTTAAAAAGATAGGAAGGCACTGAAATATATATAAAAATTTGGGCAGTATATTCATTTTTACTGTATTAATTCTTCCACCCAGAGAGAGAGAGGCAGGGGGTCCCATCGTTCGATATCCTGATTTAAGTTTGACAACAGAGGCTGATAGTTAGCAGCATAAAGATCTTTATGTTTATCTGTAATCCATATGCCGAGGTATTTAAATTTTTTGGGGCTAATTTTAAAGGGGAATGAATTTAAGGAAGTCTCATCATTACTAGTGCCAACAGGCATCAGCTCACTTTTTTGAACGTTGACCCTGTAGCCGGATAGTTTGCCAAATTCTTTTAGTAGGACCATTAGCTTAGGAAGACTCAAGAGGTTGTGATATAAATAGTAGCATGTCGTCCGCATAGAGCGAGACTTTGTGCTCCTCCCCTGCTCGGTGAATTCCTCTGATATCAGTATTTTGCCTCAGAGCTAAAGCTAGTGGTTCCATTGCAACTGCAAAAAGGAGCGGCGACATGGGGCATCCCTGTCTTGTACCACGTTTAAGCTCGAAGAAAGGGGACAAATTATTATTAGTACAAACAGCAGCCACTGGAGAAGTATATATAAGTCTGATCCATGATATGAATTTATTGCCAAATCCAAACCTCCCCAGCGTGCTGAAAAGATAGCCCCACTCCACCCGGTCGAACGCCTTTTCAGCGTCAAGTGAGAGGACGACCTCTGGCACACCTGGTGGAGAGGGGCTATAAAGGATGTTAAAAAGGCGTCTGACATTGAAAAAAGAGTAACGATTCTTAATAAAGCCTGTTTGGTCAGGTGATATAATGGAAGGGAGAACACCTTCCAGTCGGCGTGCCAGAACCTTGGCAAGGATCTTTGCATCCGTGTTAAGGAGAGAAATTGGGCGATATGAATTGCACTCCAGAGGGTTTTTTCCTTTTTTGAGAATTACAGAGATGACTGCTTGACGCATGGTCAAAGGTAAGGTCTTAAGTGAAAGTGATTCTTCAAAAACTGACATTAGTAAAGGGGCAAGTTGGTCAGAAATTTTTTTGAAGAACTCTGTCGGATATCCGTCCGGCCCTGGGGACTTGCCGCTTTGCATAGATCCGATTGCAGATACTATTTCCAGGGCCGAGAAGTCGTCCTCCAATGAATGAGCTATGTTTGGGTCTACGGATGGAACATGCAGGGATCTTAAATAAATTTCCAGCACGGCGGGTGCAGCTGGACATTCTGATGTGTATAATACTTGATAGAAATTTTGAAAACAAGAGTTAATTTTGAGGCTATCTGTACACTTTGAGCCTTGTTCATCATTGATTGCAGGTATAGCCTGATTGGCAGTTCTTTGTCGTAGCTGATGTGCGAGAATGCGTCCAATTTTTTCCCCATGTTCATAGCATCCGTGTCTAGATTTAGAGAGGAGATATTCCGCCTGCTGCTTTGATAGGATATCAAATTCGGTCTGCAAAGACAGACGTTTTTTCATTATGTCAGGAGATGGTTGATGGCTATATAACATATCTAGTTCCAGTATTTGATCTGTTAGTTCTTTAAAACGCACTGTATTTATTTTCTTCTTATTTGCGCAATAAGAGATGATTTGGCCTCGTAGATAGGCTTTTAAGGATTCCCATATAGTTGAATATGACATTCCTGGAGTTTGATTAGTGTCAAGAAAAAATTGTATTTCAGATGAAATAAAGTTGGTAAAAGATTCTTCTGATAGGAGAAGCGGATTGAGTCTCCAAGGGCGGTAACTATTTTGTGTGTTAGGAATGCTGATTTTCACGGTTAGCGGACCATGGTCTGAAATGACTATGGCATCATAATCACACTTAGTTACAGAAGATAAAAGTCTTTTATCCAGGAAGAAAGTATCTATGCGTGAATAGCTCTTATGCACTGGGGAGAAAAAGGAGTATGTTCTAGCATTAGGATTACGAAATCGCCATACATCCACTACACCATACGTTTTAAGAAAAAGCTGGATTGTGTGTGCCGATTTAGACAAAAGCGTCTTTTTGGAGGAGCTGCGATCTAAGGTAGGGGAAAGTACACAATTTATATCGCCACCAAGGACAAGGTGGTGTGATGCCATGTTTGGTAGACGAGAAAAAAAATTTGAAAAGAATTCTGGATTGTCCCAGTTTGGCGCATAAATATTGGCCAGAATGACCGGAAGTGAAAAAAGTTGCCCTGTCACAATAATATAGCGCCCTGCAGAATCAGAATCAACATTAGTCATTGTAAATGGGATATTTTTATCGATGAGGATGGCTGCCCCCCTAGTCTTTGTGTGGAAATTGGAATGATAAACTTGTCCTGACCAACCTCTTTTTATTCGGATCAGGTCCGTTGTGCGCAAATGTGTCTCCTGAAGAAACGCAATATCGGTCTTAAGTTGTTTTAAGTGAGTAAATACCTTTTTTCTCTTAATTGGATGGTTAAGTGACTTCACGTTCCAACTCACAAAGTTCACTGATGAGAGTGCATCCAGCGCTCTAGTAGACTTAGGATCCGTCATAACCTATTAAAAGATTTAGTGCACTTGAAATTTACATCTGGCTGAGCAAATAGAAGGGAAGAAAGACATACATAAAATAAATCCAAGAAATAAACAAGTCTGGTATAATCCCACCCTCCCCCACCCCCGTTAGTGCCTAGAGAAACAAGGCAAACATGGTACCCCTCAAGAACAAATCCACACATATGTGTTTATGTTGGGGAACTCTATAAAGCCAACTATTCAGGCCCCCGTCGAACGTTTCGTGGAAAAAAAATAAATAAAAAAAAAATAATAATAATTCAGCGCGTTGTTATTGTAGTATACATAAACATATATAATCAACAGAAACATATTCGGTCAGACATACCCTTTCACTGTAAGGCAACCATTAAGTTATAAGAAAGAACAAAAACAAAGAACTATTAGGCTACGGTAAACTTATAAATAAGGGTAATCAGCACTGGCAAAGAAAGAAAAGAGAGAAGAATGTTAACAGCATAAGCTGGTGAAACTGTAACAGTCTAACAACAGTGACATAAGTCCACTGGGTGCAGCTAATTTAGCTGCCTTTCCACGGATGAAAACGGATAAAGTACTGTCAGAATAGTTGAAAACACAAAAACAGTCTCACTCACGCCCCTCTGCGGGAATGATGTGGTTTCTCATGTAGGTCATCGCTTTCTCTGCGTCGGTGAATTCTTTTTCTTCCCCATTGTGTGTGACACGGAGACGGGCTGGGAATAGTATACCAAACCGGACATTCTGGCGATTGTGGAGCAGCTTTCTGACCTCGGTGAACGCGGCTCTGGCTTTAGCGACTCTTGTAGTATAATCGGGGAAGATAGCAATTGACTCTCCGTTGTACCGAAGTGGAGCAAGGGTGCGCCCGGTTCAGTACCTCAACACAGTCTTGGAAATAGTGGAGTTTGGCTACTATCGCTCGTGGTTTCCCGCCGGGTTTTCTCGGAGCCAGACTTCTGTGTGAGCGATCGATGAGCACATCCTTGTCTAACTGCAGCGCCTCTCGCAGCAACTTTGAGACCGATGTCGTGGAGTTTGAACCAGGCGTCTCAGGTACCCCCAGTATTCTGATGTTACACCGCCGCGCTCTTCCCTCCAGATCCTCGCATTTGTCTCGGAGCTCCGCCACCTCCGTCTTCAGGGTGTTCACCGTGGTCTGCAAGGTCACCACCTCGTCTGACCATGCTGACAATCCGGTCTCCATGTCTCGGACTGTGGTTTTTACTTGGTCGATCTCAGAGTGAATTGCCGCCGTGCTATTTTTAACTTCTGCTTTTAATGCCTGCAGCTCATTTTTAAGGAAGTCGAAGTCGTCGGCAAGTGCGTTTTTCATTTCTGATTTTATCACCGCCGAAATTTCAGTTTTCAGCGAGAGAAGAATCTCCGACTTCAGGGACTTGACGTCCATCTCTGGTTTAGCGTTAGCTGATCGTAGCTGTGGTGGAGATGCTCTTGCTGCTGTGTTAGTAGCAGTATGACTACCTGCAGTGCTAGGCCTCGTGTTCGCTGCTCCAGTATATTGAAATTTACGCAGATTCGTCGCCATTCATTCAAATGTAGACTTTCTCTCGGCTTCGAAAATGCTTTTAGAGCAGATTAGTCGATGTTTTAATGTACTGTGCGCTTATTAATTTAAAATGAAAAAGAAGTTCGACGGGAGCTCAAACAAACACGTCTCACTCCATCGTCAGCTCAACAGCGCCCCCCCTAAAGTTTTTTTTTCTAAGGTAAGTTTCACTTCACGGCCCTTCCACATTGAATATCATCTCATCCTTACATGACTGTTAAAGTTGACTTACATTTTCGTTAACCTTAATCTGTGCTCTGAAAACCTTCATTATTGCATGACTGTGTCATGCAAGATCATTGTAAAATCAAGAGAAATGTTCGAGGTGGTCAGGGGGGTAGGCTACAGTTGAGACAGTGTATCAGTGACAGTGAGCAGTGTAGACAGAGTGCGGCACATGCAGTTTAGTTGCACGATGCAAGATCACAAGTCACATTTATAGGTTAAAAAAGGTTATTGTGTTTATGAGCTAATTGTGTCAAATATTACCTACTTATGGATAATTATAATATTTTTGTGGAAAAAGTAAATAAAATGTATAAGTAAAAAAAAAACTTATTTGCTTTCTAATTGTAGCTCTCTTAATTTTAATCGCTGAGTTTCGGGATGATCTTAAGCTCCAGTTCAGGTGCCGGCTTGATTATATAGGCTATATTTAGCCTACTTTTTATTTAGGCTATTAAATCCAGGAAATTGGTTAATGGAAAATGTATTAAAATTAAGATACAATTAATACAAAACGAAAGTCGATTTAAAGAAAGGCTTTGTGCTTTCTGTTTGAGGTCTCTGTGAAAGTTTTAAAGTATTTTAGTACCGCTTCTGTAATGGAGAGCTGTCACGTAGCCTAACATTGTTTTTTTTACTCATAAATGCGAAAACGAAAAATAAAAGACAAAAGACTTTTTTAAAAAGACAAACCATCAATTTTTGGAAAACATTTATGGATTTATATCGTTTTGGAAAAACAAATTTTGGGGAAACAAATGGATGGATTTATAACGTTTAAAAAAAAAAAAAAAAAAAAAAAACTTTAAATTCATCATCAACAATATTGTTGTTTGATTTAATGATCAGTGTTCAACATGTTCAGACTGAGCCAAAAAAAAAAAAAAAAAAAAAACTTTTTAACAGGATAAATTGAATATTCACAAAATGTGTGGGTCAAGGTAAAAAAATATTTTTTTCCTGAAAACTATTGAAATGGATTTATCGCGTTTTGGAAAAGAGTTCCTCATCATTATTGTAAGATATGAATGAATTAGGAAAATTCATTTCGCTTAACTTTTTAAAAATTATTTCGGTATATATCAATGTCTGACAATCTTAACGCAATCTCATAAAATGTATAGACACACGAGATATATTCAGCAACCCATATTATATATACACACACGAGTCGTCAATGCTGAAATAACCTGTCACAATTTACATTCTTACGCGCAACCTGCCAGCTGGCATATATAAGGTGGGTTCTATGACTACCGCGCGCAGAGACGGTTTTCTAGACTAGACAACTGGACATCCGGACATCCCATACTGCTAGTTTTTCAGAGGTAAAGTATTTTTATTTATTTTTTAAAGTAAATTACTTTTAAAACGTATGAACCCATTTGGTAAATGGTAGCCTATTTAACATTGAAGAAAGTAAAATAAGATATAGGCTAATACAGCCAATAATGTTATACTCAGTAAGTTAACCAGATGAATGAGAGTCAAAGTCCCTAGTCTTTGCTAGAGATAAATAAATGCCGCTTTCACCTGATGAACATATACACCTCTTATAAAATTGTCTTTTCTAGTAAATGTACCACTACTGTTCACATAACAATGATTTTCCGTCTTTTTTTTTTTCTACCGTCCACTTGTCAGCACCATTATAAGTAACTTAAAGGAATACTCCACCGTCTTTTCATATTAAACTATGTTATTCCCTTAACTAAGACGAGTTGATACATACCTCTCTCATCTCAGTGCGTGCACTCAATCGCTCTGGCGCGCGGCGAAACTTTGTTCACTCAGTTCATTTAATACGGGCCAAGCAGAGAAGCTACTAAACACCTCCACGTTTTCCCTATTTAAACACAGTTACTCGCGTAGTGTAACTCGACCTAGGACGGTGACACAAAACAAAACGTTGCGCTTTTCTAAGCGTGTAAAATGGATAACTATATTGTATGGCGGAATACCATAGCAAGTGCTTATGAGCACTTCGACTTGGCGGAGTAATATCTTCACTCGTGAAAAATCCTCTCACCGGCCCCCGCTCCCTCTGGTGAAGATATTACTCCGCCAAGACGAAGTGCTTACAAGCACTTGCTATGGTATTCCGCCATACAATATAGTTATCCATTTTACACGCTTAGAAAAGCGCAACGTTTTGTTTTGTGTCACCGTCCTAGGTCGAGTTACACTACGCGAGTAACTGTGTTTAAATGGGGAAAACGTGGAGGTGTTTAGTAGCTTCTCTGCTTGGCCCGTATTGAATGAACTGAGTGAACAAAGTTTCGCCGCGCGCCAGAGCGATTGAGTGCACGCACTGAGACGAGAGAGGTATGTATCAACTCGTCTTAGTTTAGGGAATAACATAGTTTAATATGAAAAGACGGTGGAGTATTCCTTTAAGGGATAATGTATAGCGAGGTTATAGCGAATACAACCCCGACAGCTGATCGGGACCCGGACGCGAATCGCTTATTAAATGTCTAAGTTACCTACCAAATAAATCAATAATTTGACACAAAATATTGATGTAAAAATGAGTTTATTGATTTAAAAATGATTATATTGCCACAAAATATTGATGTAAAAATGAGTTTATTGATTTAAAAATGATTATATTGCCAGAGTGAACAGAACTGCGTCCATAGCAACGCTCTGTTTTTTATGGCAACGGTGTTATACTTCGTTATACCGTTACGTTTGATTTTTTGAATCAAGCTGCTGAGCTTCTTGTTGCCGCTACTATCAGTTGCGCGGATACAATAGGTGCGTTCCATTCGACAGGGTCCCTACACACGTGTTCACTGCTCCCCTACTCCATGAGCACGGTATATCAGTTGAAGTGGACTTCACTGATAATAACCGCTCATTTGGAACGCCCTGCAAACGTCATCAAAGAAAGTCAACAACGGGGTCGCGCAGATTATGATATAACATAAATATATATAGGACTACATTCATATTTTAATTTTTATTTACTATCACATTTAAAATATGTACACTATACAATAAAAAAAAACATTGAGTACTATATAATGAAAAACGTATGTTTATTATACACTTTAATTGACTATAGAGAGCCTAAGTCCCTCCCCTTCCGGTTGACCACCATGGGACCTTATTTCGGAAAAATATTGTATGGGAGTCAATGGCGAGAGACAACAAATATTTTGATCTCGTTTGAATTGTGCCCTGATTTACACATATGATGTTTGTCAATTTCAAAGATACATTTTAAAGTCAAGAAAGTCGCAGCTTGATGTAAAACTGCTGAGGTATAAGACTGTGAAAATACGTAATTACAAAGACTACAAACCCAAAACGCGCACATGCGACGTCATACCTTTTCTCTCAATGAATGAAGCTAACTTTACTGAAGCTAACGTCTGTCATGTTTTCTATAGTCTTACATTATAATCGTAACGTTACGCCGTCATGCCTGAGTGTTTTGAGCCAGAATACACACATACGAGCAACGGATCTTGTGACGTACATAGTGCAAGACGAGAGATGTAGTTCATTGAGCGATTTTCACATAAAACTAAACGTTACTCTTCTGTTTTATGACAAACTGCGACTTTCTTGACTTTCATAATTACCTTTTAAATTGACAAACATCATATGTGTAGTTCAGGGCACAGTTCAGACGGAATAAAAAGATAAGTTATCTCTCGCCATTGACTTCCATACATATTTTTTCCGAAATAAGGTCCCATGAGCCGGAAGCGGAGGGGCGGGACTTAGGCTCTCTATTACTGCTATTACTTGACTATTAACAGAATTGAAGCCCTGCTGTAACTGTCATGCAATATGAAAATAAACTTTTAATTGGTTAACTATGTGAATATATGTGTTTTTAATCAATGGTCATATAATTGCATAGCGGTTTCGTGCGCCTTCTTCCCGCGCACAGCTGTATAGTAAACACTTCTGAGGTAAATAAAGAAAAATGGCAGAGCCTCATTTGCTTCTCGTCGCTTTTACTTTGTCATACCTATTTATAATCCGTAATGAATATGAAAGAAGACAGCGAAGACGACGACTTCGTAAGAGACTGCTTCTGGCCTTGACTTTTGAACGAGTGAGTTATGCAGCTAGCACCACCACCTGGACAGATTTGTAACTTGCTAGTTTAGCACAGTGAAAAAGGTCTATGAATACTTGTTTTATTGCCAGAAACCATATAAGAAGTGGGTTTATGTTAAATTATTATTATTATTATTTAATTATTGATAGATAATAATTTAACAAATCATCTTTTTATATGGTTTATAATTAATTAATAATAATTTAACATAAACCCACTTTTTATATGATTTCTGGCACTATATCTCTACATTTTTTACACAATATAGCCCAGTTAATAAACATATGCATATAACCATATACATTTATATCAGTAACTCTGAATAGAATGAAGGTTGTCACAAGTTTATTAAAGTTGATTAATGTGTGGCCCTCCATCTAATTTTGTAGGATGTAAATCCTGCAGCCACATTCAAATGAACCCTACTGTACCAGTGCTTCGTCTGTTTTTTGATGAAGAAAATGACCAGACCTGATTATCGTCTTAGTCGTGAATACCTGAATGCACTCCTGAGGATCGACACCATGGTTGGGGGCAAACCATAAAGGTGCTGGTATTCATATTCTGGTTGGCTTGCGGTACCTCCTACAGAGTTGTCTGCCGGGCATTCTCTATACCTAAGACCACAGTCTTCCGCTCAGTAAGAGAGGTACTTGGGTCCCTCCTGCACCACAGAGGCAATATAATAAAACTCCCATCCACAGAAGATGCAAGGAAGGCAGTAAGTGAAGGTTTTGTCAGGTTGGCAAATCACAATGCTTTCCTGGGGGCTTTGGGTGCTATAGATGGTTGCCATATACACATAAAAGCCCCAGTGAGAGATGCCAACTGTTACTTCAACAGAAAACTTTTTCATTCTGTTGTATTGCAAGCAATCTGTGACCACACTGGCAGGTTTATTGATGTGTTCTGTGGATACCCTGGATCAACACATGATGCCCGAGTCCAGCAGTGCAGCCCAGTTTACCAGCTTGCGGCATACCCACCCCGTGGACACTTTTTGTTAGGTGATGGTGGATATCCCTGCATTGACAATCCCATCAGAATCATAACACCTTACAGGGAACCACTCCAGGGACCAGTGCAGGCCCGGTTCAATAGACACCATTCCAGGGCAAGGTGCATTATTGAGACATCTTTTGGCAGGATGAAGTGTCGGTGGAGAGCCATCTTCCTTCAGGCTCTTCCTCTGGATCAGTTGGTTGTCCCAAAAGTGGTAGTTGCCTGTACAATGCTGCATAACATCTGCCTTGGAGTTGGACATATTGTGGATGAGCTGACGGAGCCTACCAGACCATCACATCATGTGGCAGAAAGTAGAGGATCAGCCACAAGAGATGAGCTTGCAGCCTTGGTTTCAGCTCCTGTGCAAAGACACATTGTCTTGCAACACCATGACTATGACTAAGGGATGGGAATTAGTTTTACCGTAATTTAATTATTTGAACAGACTAAAAATGTTTTTATGAATATAGTTTTTTCTAATAATAGTAATTATTCTAGTAATTTCTAATTCTGATAAGTTCTGATATTTAGTTCTCATAAACAACTTTTAGATAATATTGAATTTTGTTATATTTTAATATAGAAGATTGGATGGATGAATCTGTGAACAAATGAAATTTTTATTTAATGTTAATTGTTGTACATATTCAATTTGAATGTTACTGCATAACATGAAGTTATCTTTTGTACATGTGAATAGATTTTCATAAACAAGAATAAATTAACAGCTACATACAGTTCTCCATAAATAAATGAATAAATAAACATTTGTGTGTATGTTTGTGTAAAAACCTCAATAAATATGACTTACACCGTAAACAAAATGTAATAACAGATAGAAAGAGAAGAATGCCTTAGAGACAGGAACTTATTTTTTCAAAAAAGACTCAAAGAGGGTTAAAAACCTCTCGTTAAAGTCAGTAAATCGTTTCTCTCGTTCCTCCTCCTTGGCAGATTCCTCCCGGAAGAAATCTAAAATTTCAGTTGCCACACGTTTTTTGCGCCTGGTAGGAGGAATGCTAGATCTGATGGAAGGGCCAGCGACCGAAGTCATAGGAGAAGGGCCAGTGACTGAGGCCATAGGAGAAGAGCCAGCGACCGAAGACATAGGAGAAGTGCCAGCGACCGAAGACATAGGAGAAGTGCCAGCGACCGAAGACATAGGAGAAGTGCCAGCGACCGAAGACATAGGAGAAGTGTCAGCGACCGAAGACATAGGAGAAGTGCCAGCGACCGAAGACATAGGAGAAGTGCCAGCGACCGAAGACATAGGAGAAGTGTCAGCGACCGAAGACATAGGAGAAGTGCCAGCGACCGAAGACATAGGAGAAGTGCCAGCGACCGAAGACATAGGAGAAGTGCCAGCGACCGAAGACATAGGAGAAGTGCCAGCGACCGAAGACATAGGAGAAGTGCCAGCGACCGAAGACATAGGAGAAGTGTCAGCGACCGAAGACATAGGAGAAGTGCCAGCGACCGAAGACATAGGAGAAGTGCCAGCGACCGAAGACATAGGAGAAGTGCCAGCGACCGAAGACATAGGAGAAGTGCCAGCGACCGAAGACATAGGAGAAGTGTCAGCGACTGAAGACATAGGGTCAGCGACCGAAGACATAGGAGAAGTGCCAGCGACCGAAGACATAGGAGAAGTGCCAGCGACCGAAGACATAGGAGAAGTGCCAGCGACCGAAGACATAGGAGAAGTGCCAGCAACCGAAGACATAGGAGAAGTGTCAGCGACCGAAGACATAGGAGAAGTGTCAGCGACCGAAGACATAGGAGAAGTGCCAGCGACCGAAGACATAGGAGAAGTGCCAGCGACCGAAGACATAGGAGAAGTGTCAGCGACTGAAGACATAGGGTCAGCGACCGAAGACATAGGAGAAGTGCCAGCGACCGAAGACATAGGAGAAGTGTCAGCGACCGAAGACATAGGGTCAGCGACCGAAGACATATGAGAAGTGCCAGCGACCGAAGACATAGGAGAAGTGCCAGCGACCGAAGACATAGGAGAAGTGCCAGCGACCGAAGACATAGGAGAAGTGTCAGCGACTGAAGACATAGGGTCAGCGACCGAAGACATAGGAGAAGTGCCAGCGACCGAAGACATAGGAGAAGTGCCAGCGACCGAAGACATAGGAGAAGCGACCGAAGACATAGGAGAAGTGCCAGCGACCGAAGACATAGGAGAAGTGCCAGCGACCGAAGACATAGGAGAAGTGTCAGCGACCGAAGACATAGGAGAAGCGACCAAAGACATAGGAGAAGTGCCAGCGACCGAAGACATAGGAGAAGCGACCGAAGACATAGGAGAAGTGCCAGCGACCGAAGACATAGGAGAAGTGCCAGCGACCGAAGACATAGGAGAAGTGCCAGCGACCGAAGACATAGGAGAAGTGCCAGCGACCGAAGACATAGGAGAAGTGTCAGCGACCGAAGACATAGGAGAAGTGCCAGCGACCGAAGACATAGGAGAAGCGACCGAAGACATAGGAGAAGTGCCAGCGACCGAAGACATAGGAGAAGTGTCAGCGACCGAAGACATAGGAGAAGTGCCAGCGACCGAAGACATAGGAGAAGTGCCAGCGACCGAAGACATAGGAGAAGTGTCAGCGACCGAAGACATAGGAGAAGTGCCAGCGACCGAAGACATAGGAGAAGTGCCAGCGACCGAAGACATAGGAGAAGTGCCAGCGACCGAAGACATAGGAGAAGTGCCAGCGACCGAAGACATAGGAGAAGTGTCAGCGACTGAAGACATAGGGTCAGCGACCGAAGACATAGGAGAAGTGCCAGCGACCGAAGACATAGGAGAAGTGCCAGCGACCGAAGACATAGGAGAAGTGCCAGCGACCGAAGACATAGGAGAAGTGTCAGCGACCGAAGACATAGGAGAAGTGCCAGCGACCGAAGACATAGGAGAAGTGCCAGCGACCGAAGACATAGGAGAAGTGCCAGCGACCGAAGACATAGGAGAAGTGCCAGCGACCGAAGACATAGGAGAAGTGTCAGCGACCGAAGACATAGGGTCAGCGACCGAAGACATATGAGAAGTGCCAGCGACCGAAGACATAGGAGAAGTGCCAGCGACCGAAGACATAGGAGAAGTGCCAGCGACCGAAGACATAGGAGAAGTGCCAGCGACCGAAGACATAGGAGAAGTGCCAGCAACCGAAGACATAGGAGAAGTGTCAGCGACCGAAGACATAGGAGAAGTGTCAGCGACCGAAGACATAGGAGAAGTGCCAGCGACCGAAGACATAGGAGAAGTGCCAGCGACCGAAGACATAGGAGAAGTGCCAGCGACCGAAGACATAGGAGAAGTGCCAGCGACCGAAGACATAGGAGAAGTGCCAGCGACCGAAGACATAGGAGAAGTGTCAGCGACCGAAGACATAGGGTCAGCGACCGAAGACATATGAGAAGTGCCAGCGACCGAAGACATAGGAGAAGTGCCAGCGACCGAAGACATAGGAGAAGTGTCAGCGACTGAAGACATAGGGTCAGCGACCGAAGACATAGGAGAAGTGCCAGCGACCGAAGACATAGGAGAAGTGCCAGCGACCGAAGACATAGGAGAAGTGCCAGCGACCGAAGACATAGGAGAAGTGCCAGCAACCGAAGACATAGGAGAAGTGTCAGCGACCGAAGACATAGGAGAAGTGTCAGCGACCGAAGACATAGGAGAAGTGCCAGCGACCGAAGACATAGGAGAAGTGCCAGCGACCGAAGACATAGGAGAAGTGTCAGCGACCGAAGACATAGGAGAAGTGTCAGCGACTGAAGACATAGGGTCAGCGACCGAAGACATAGGAGAAGTGCCAGCGACCGAAGACATAGGAGAAGTGCCAGCGACCGAAGACATAGGAGAAGTGCCAGCGACCGAAGACATAGGAGAAGTGTCAGCGACCGAAGACATAGGAGAAGTGCCAGCGACCGAAGACATAGGAGAAGCGACCGAAGACATAGGAGAAGTGCCAGCGACCGAAGACATAGGAGAAGTGTCAGCGACCGAAGACATAGGAGAAGTGCCAGCGACCGAAGACATAGGAGAAGTGCCAGCGTCCGAAGACATAGGAGAAGTGTCAGCGACCGAAGACATAGGAGAAGCGACCGAAGACATAGGAGAAGTGCCAGCGACCGAAGACATAGGAGAAGTGCCAGCGACCGAAGACATAGGAGAAGCGACCGAAGACATAGGAGAAGCGACCGAAGACATAGGAGAAGTGCCAGCGACCGAAGACATAGGAGAAGTGTCAGCGACCGAAGACATAGGAGAAGCGACCGAAGACATAGGAGAAGTGCCAGCGACCGAAGACATAGGAGAAGTGACCGAAGACATAGGAGAAGTGCCAGCGACCTAAGACATAGGAGAAGTGCCAGCGACCGAAGACATAGGAGAAGTGCCAGCGACCGAAGACATAGGAGAAGTGTCAGCGACCGAAGACATAGGAGAAGTGCCAGCGACCGAAGACATAGGAGAAGTGCCAGCGACCGAAGACATAGGAGAAGTGTCAGTGACCGAAGACATAGGAGAAGTGCCAGCGACCGAAGACATAGGAGAAGTGCCAGCGACCGAAGACATAGGAGAAGTGTCAGCGACCGAAGACATAGGAGAAGTGCCAGCGACCGAAGACATAGGAGAAGCGACCGAAGACATAGGAGAAGTGCCAGCGACCGAAGACATAGGAGAAGTGTCAGCGACCGAAGACATAGGAGAAGCGACCGAAGACATAGGAGAAGTGCCAGCGACCGAAGACATAGGAGAAGCGACCGAAGACATAGGAGAAGTGCCAGCGACCGAAGACATAGGAGAAGTGTCAGCGACCGAAGACATAGGAGAAGTGCCAGCAACCGAAGACATAGGAGAAGTGCCAGCGACCGAAGACATAGGAGAAGTGCCAGCGACCGAAGACATAGGAGAAGTGTCAACGACCGAAGACATAGGAGAAGTGTCAGCGACCGAAGACATAGGAGAAGTGCCAGCAACCGAAGACATAGGAGAAGTGCCAGCGACCGAAGACATAGGAGAAGTGTCAGCGACCGAAGACATAGGAGAAGTGCCAGCGACCGAAGACATAGGAGAAGCGACCGAAGACATAGGAGAAGTGTCAGCGACCGAAGACATAGGAGAAGTGCCAGCGACCGAAGACATAGGAGAAGTGCCAGCGACCGAAGACATAGGAGAAGTGCCAGCGACCGAAGACATAGGAGAAGTGCCAGCGACCGAAGACATAGGAGAAGTGCGGAGAAGTGCCAGCGACCGAAGACATAGGAAAAGTGCCAGCGACCGAAGACATAGGAGAAGTGCCAGCGACCGAAGACATAGGAGAAGTGTCAGCGACCGAAGACATAGGAGAAGTGCCAGCGACCGAAGACATAGGAGAAGTGCCAGCGACCGAAGACATAGGAGAAGTGTCAGCGACTGAAGACATAGGGTCAGCGACCGAAGACATAGGAGAAGTGCCAGCGACCGAAGACATAGGAGAAGGGCCAGTGACTGAGGCCAGTGACTGAGGCCATAGGAGAAGGGCCAGTGACTGAGGCCATAGGAGAAGGGCCAGTGACTGAGGCCATAGGAGGTGGGCTGGCGAAGAAAGAGGGCGAACTGATGGACAGGTCCTCATTTGAAAGTAGTGACGACATTATTACTGGTGGTGTTATTGATGCCTTCTGACCAATCGCCTCATCCATGGCATTATACCATGGCCACGAGGTTGCTGTTTCCTCCCCGTTGTCTCTTCCTGACCCAGTTGGTGGGTACTTCAATTCCTAGAATGAATGCATGAATGAGTGTGTGTATAGTTATTTTTAATTAGTGTATATTATATATTAAAACACAGATTCAAAGGACTATTATATTGTACTCCACATAGTTGGACGCACAAGCTGATATTATAAATGTCTTACCTTGTACTTTTTTTTTCATGTTCTCCCACTTCCTAGATGCCTGATGGACAGACACCTTGCCCTCTAGTCCCATCATTTGAATCACTGTTCTGTAACATAGTATGGAAATTAGTTAACTACATTTATATGTAAACAAGTCACAGTAGAAATGAAGAAAGGCACAAATAAGTAGTTTTATATTCTATAATTATCAACAACACTTATTATATAACCTACTCCCATCCACATTTTGCTGCATTTCTCTTCCCTGTAAAGAGACGCTCGTGTCGGCTCCTTAACTGGATAAACTCTACAGTTTGTTCTTTAGACCCTAAGCACACAAACAAACAAACAAACAACACACACACACACACACACACAATGACAAATGTATCTAAGCACTATTTTACAACTACCTAAAATAAAATCACTTTACTTCACAAACTAGCTAAGCTGGCTGCATTCACTGAGGTAAATTATAATCATCAAAGATAGTATAAGTAATATTCACAACAATAACCGTTAAAAATACTGTAACTTGAATAACAATGGCGAAATGTATGAATACTTACACACATACGTAAACTCCTCCATCGTAAGTTATGACCGTTCTGACTGTTGATGACGTGGTGCGCGCAATGACAGTTGGGTGATGTGATGTATCGATGTTCCCTTATTCCCTATGCCGTGCGCAGTGCCCTTCGAACTGAACATGTTCGCTCCCTTCAGATTGGAATCTCACTTAAGATGGCGGAATACCCTGTGAAGTCCACTTCGCAGTCCACTTACGGTCAAATGGAACGCACCTCTAGTCCTTGCGCAGTCTTCACTCAGACGCTCAGTGACTCGCGCAGTCTTCACTCGGACGCGCGCTTCAATCCTTATTAACACTGCACACGTTTGCGGCGCATTACGGGTGCGACACGGCTACCGGAGCTGATCGCGCCCATTCTAGTCAATGCTTGTGTGCATTTCAGAAGTGGCTCTCTGTGCTGCTTCGCTAAAGATAGGCGCCTAGTCTATTTTTGACGGATTCCGCGTCCAAGCCGCACCGTAAATACAAAATAAAAGTCAAAAAAACATTGTCAGATTCAAAATAAACACCCTGTGCAAACTCCAATTGTATTACACACCAATATCCTTGGTAGAAACCATAGACTGTATGAAACTTTTGAATGTATACCATAACATGAATTCTCTTCTCTTTTCCAGTATCAATTGCCATCTGATTATTGTAAGTGAGCAAAGCAGTATATCAAGCAGTATATCAAGCAGTCATCCTGTTTAATCAACCCAGACAGCAAATTAGGTCTTGCCGACGTTGGGGCGCGTGTGCCTGCCCGACATAAAGTGCCTCGGTGAGATGTCTTATGGAGATCGGTAGCTAATCGGCAAGACATCGGGAAGATGGTGGCATTAGAATGATCGCCGACCGTGAGCCAACGTAAACCCGACATGATCGCCGACCATGAGCCAACGTAAACCCGAAATAATTATGACCTATGCGGCGCGATCCCACTAGAGCTGCGAAAAGCATTCAGACGCCTCGCTCCCTTTGACTTAACACTGGAACAGCTGATTTTCGGCTGGATCGCTGAAAACGTTCCAGTGTTAAGTCAAAGGGAGCGAGAGAACGACAGAATGCTTTTCACCACTCTAGTAGGATCCCACCGTTATATTAGGTCTTATTGATTTGTTTAGGTTAACTGCTGTCAGATTGTGTTCTAAGGACACAAGTTTCCTATTGTGTATCAACAACACTCAATAACAGTTTATGTGATGTGTTAATCAAATTTCTTCCCTAACAATTTGACAAGAGCTAGTTGAGAAGGCAGTTTAAATTTAAGTTTAAATTTAAAGTGATTGTTTATGTGTAGGGTGTATTTCATACACAATCTGACAACCTGGGAAATGTCTCAGAAAAAAAGAATGGATCAGTGATTTTAAAATTAAGTTACAGGAGTTTTCCAGGAGAAATAACAAAACAGAAGGGCACCGGGAGATGGACCTTGAAAATTTATTTTTTACTTTGTTTTTGCAAAAGCAGTATCATTTATTTTAACACTCCACAAATCACACATAGAAAACTACAACAAAAATAAGAAATTCCCTCCAAAATAGTTAATAAAATAAGAAAAAGAAAAATCAGTCCAATCAATTATTTCACTTAAGATGCTTGCACGCCCCGCCTTTGCCGCCACCCATTCCTGTCCCTGCTCAGCTGCAGCCAGTTTCTCATGGTCATCTCTACGTCAGCCTCAGTGGAATTTTGTTGGGCAGGATTTCTTAACACAGCACCTAAACAAAAAACAAAAATAAAGCAACAGGGGGAAAAAATAAGACAGTGGCACAAAAGTCTATATCTTCGTTTGATTGTTTCTATAAAGACAATTCAGAAAAGTCAGAGCATTTTACAACAAAAAAAAAACCTTAAAAGACATTTGGTTGAGAATAGTGTGAGGACAGTATATAAATATCGAGAACAACTGATATAAATACAGACACCACATATGGTTTGAATAGTGAAATAAGATTAAAAAAGGTTACAACAAAAAGATGTCCGATATAATGCTCAAAAGTCAACAATTGGGAATTTACATCATTAAAAGAAGTCTTTGAGAAGTCTTTAGTTGTCTTTGAGGTTAATTAAAACACATACTTACTGTACAAAGGCAAAGACGCTGTGTAAAATGGCTCTGAAAAGAGCCTTTGGGGTGTATGTCGCTCCTGTTGAGAAAAAGAAGAAACATGAAAAGGAGTCAAATATATTGCAAATGCCTTTGAGAATTAATATGCACTCAGTTTTAATTTATCTTTATTGACTAAAACAGTATGTTAAGAACATGGCAAATCAGAACTGTAGGATGACTTTTAGATTGATCACTTACAAAAATCTGATGAAAATCGATCACTGAAAAAACAGATAAGACAATTATTTTATTTTGTTTAAGTTACAAAGGTTAATAAAGGCTCTATTTTATGAATGGTGTGTGTCCAAAAAAACACTTACTTCACTTACTATCACTTTACTACTTCATAACCACTACTTTGTCTGACTGTCTGCGCGCTTGTACTGCTAGCTACTAAACTGAGCTCTTTGATTGACAGGTCTACTTTTCACGTTACCATAGAAACGCACAAAAAAAGAGCTGCCTTTAATTTTAAGCATGTCACTTAGACAAAATCATTAAAAATGCCTTCAGAGTGTAAGGGGTTAATATTATAAAAGGACAGATGTCATTTTTGTGTGGAAAAAAGACAGTACGTCAATTTTATGACCGTTTATTAGTTTAACCTGGCTGTTTACCGAACGATTC
Source organism: Squalius cephalus (assembly GCF_949319135.1). Taxonomy (NCBI): domain Eukaryota; kingdom Metazoa; phylum Chordata; class Actinopteri; order Cypriniformes; family Leuciscidae; genus Squalius; species Squalius cephalus. The sequence goes on from NW_027645836.1 coordinate 23,595, forward strand.
TCCTCTGAAAGAGAAAAACGAGTTCCCCTCATGTCTAAGATAACTCACTGAAAATATTTAATACGAGAACATATAACAGTCAGTTAATAACAACTAACCAAGTCTAAAAACACACGTTAACGTTAATCCTCCGGCAATTTCTGTCATCCGTTTATCGAAAACATTTCTCAGAAAACTCGACGTTTTTCTAACAAAATAATATTTTTCAATAAAAAAAATAAGTACACAAAACAAAATAAACACATACTGGCCTGAAAATTGTGTGTTTGAAATGGATAAACATACCTGATCACAGGAGAGTCCGTTGAGTAACGTTACCGAGGCGATGCTTCTGTGTAGCCCTGTATGAACTCTATGCTCGTGCCCTGGGTGATGGGACTAGTCAGCGAGTGGAGGAGATGAATCTTGATGTGTGTGGAACTATGGAGGAACTCCTCTCTCTTGAAGAAAAAATTAAAGAGGAGACATTTCGGAATAGAGTGGTATGTTAATAGTGAACTATCAGTGAAATGTCAAAAAAAAAAAAGTGTTAGAATTAAGTTAAACAAGGGACCGTTCGGTATTTATGGAAGGGGCCACCGGAGGAAAATAGGGGAGGGTCATGTCTTTTTATTCTTTGTTGAGGGGAGGGTCATCCAACTTTTTTTAGTCTAGGGGGAGGGTCACCCAACTTTTATATTCATAAAAACAGCAACATTTCAAAGTGGCTTGTTTGGTGCTATTTTTTTCCCATTTAGCTCCATGTTGATCTTGCGTTATCAGCCCCCCTTCGATATCAGATGGGTCTGACCCAACAAAAATCCAGTTTGGCGCTGTTTGACAGTGCGCGCTCACTTCCGTTCGCGCTTAGATAAAGTGCATCATGTCAGAACTGAATGCCAAAGAAATGTTTACCCGGCAAAGCTTTAAAGCACGAGCAATTAATGAACTTGCTAATAAGTGCACAGTGCCCTGTGAGTGTAACACTTCCGCTGCATTAACATGTGATGTGAATGTACGTCGAGTTTTACAGTAGGCTATTGGGACTGAGGCGCCAGAACTGCTGATAGAATGTGCGCTGTAGCGCGATACTACCATATTTTAGTCTCCATTCTTATTTTGTTTCCACGATGTGTAACATGTAGGGCTACCACATCTTTAAATTACTATTAGTATTATTTAAGTTTACATAATAAAATACGTAGACCTACACCACAAAAACTAGTTGAGAATAAATTCGTTAAAAGTGGGCAATTCCAGTGTTATGGACGTGACATTTGCAGTCAAAAAAATATAAATTCTCAGAAAATGCATTTAATACCAATATTTTGAAACGTCTGAAAGGAGTCAAGACATTAGAAAAATATCAGTCTACACATGCGTTTTATATTAGGAAATACACATGTGACGTGACACAACAAATCTTTAACTTTTAGGTGGCAAAATATTTTTTAGTAATTCTATAAATTACACTGTGCAAACCAAAAGATATACCCACCGGATGAATGAACATATTATATTATTTTTATTTTATTTTTCGTGTTTGCATTTATGTAAAAAAAATAAATGTAAAATGTTACGGGCATGACAGTTCTCCATTACGGACATGACTGCTCTCAAAGCAACTTTAAAAATTTCACAGAGACCTCAAACAGAAAGCACAAAGCCTTTCTTTAAAGTGAATTTCGTTTTTCTATTAATTGTATCTTAATTTTAATCAATGTTTCATCTGGATTTAATTATTAAGAAGTAAATATAGTAGAAAATAGACAATCATGACACGGAGGCGCGGGCGAGAGAACTGGACTCGACTCGTCTCATAAATGAACCAAAACTCAGTGGAAGGTACTTGCCTCACAGACCTGAGAAATATATAGAAAGCTTTAAATGTCTACTTTTAAACAGAACAATTCATAACGAAGGGAAACTGACTGCTTTCTGCTTATGAAATGTGCATTTCTCTCTGACGCGTTCTGCGAAGATCGAGACGCATCGTCAACTTCATCTTTGCAGTCGACACAGAAAACACTTGTTTATTAATAAACAATTAAAATGTCTCCTTGCTATATTTGACATATTCATAATCATTACTTTTGCCGGTTCTTTGTGACAGCTTTTAGATGCTTTATTCGCAACGCCACCCACATGTTGAACGAGTCAGACACCGCATCACCGAAAACATGATTTTTTTCAAATCTAAAATCAAAAATCGTGATTCGAACCGAATCGTAGGTTTGGTCTATCGTTACAGCCCTAGTAAGATGAGAAAGCAATTGAATTTATTGTTTAAAAAACAAACAAACAATGGCTATCTGAACATCTTTGCCAAGCACAGAAGTCAATAAATCAATAAATTATCGGGGAGGGTCATGCCTTTTTTCACAATCATTTTGGAGGGTCATAGAAAAATGTATTGCTGGCGAAGGGAGGGTCATGTCTTTTTTGACAACAGATCTCAAAACTCCTCCGGTGGCCCCTTAAATAAAAAACGAACAGTCCCTAACAAAAGTTATTACCATTTTGAAAATGTATACCATCTTGTAGACACACCATTTAAGTCTTGTTGGAGGTCCAAACCCTGGGGAAAACACCCGGCGGGTGATGCGGGCACTGGACTCCTACAGTGTTTGGAAGGAGTTTAGTCTGAAAGGGAAGAAAGGGAAGAGACCATGGACCATGGACCATGGCACTACTACACTTGAACATTATGAAGGTCATAAAAAGTAAGTCCAATATGTTAGTGACACAAAAAACCTGTATTGCCAGTACTTTTTAAACCATTGCTGTATATTTATGGAATTAATTTAATTTTACAGAGGCAGTGATGATGTCCAATCCTAAAATCCAGCAAGCAACAGTGGAGGACATTGTGGCAGACACACTTAAGCATGCTCCAGCAAGGTGCCAGAATGTAAGCTCCTTTTGTGCAGTTTTCTGTAAAATAGTTATTATTAGGGATGTCAATTTTCACAAATTCCCATGATCGGTCTTCGTTTAAATTAACGATCAATTAATAGATTAATACTGCGATATGCGTCTACTGCAGTGGCATAATATGGTCAACAGCAGTTTTCTTTTTTTGGTTGTAGGGCTGCAACAACTAATCGATAAAATCGATAATAATCGATTATGAAAATCGTTGTCAACGAATGTCATTGTCGATTAGTTGGTCTGCTCACGTCACGGGGAGCGTTACTGATGACGTCACTTTTCATGACAACGCAGTCACGCGAAATGGCAGAGATAATCGGAGAGAAACATCAGCACGGCAAGCAAAAACTGTATATTCTCATATGAAGATGTGAAAATGGTATAGTCTAGTTTAATTCAATGCTACTGTGTAAACAGCTTGGTTTACTAACTTCGGGACAGTCACACTAGATCTATTTTGTATCGAGCATCAGGTTGCGCAATCAGTTCGCTTGCAAGTGATGGATTAAAATAGCGCTACCGCAGAAATAGGTTAAATTAAATGGTGTTTACAAAGTGAAGCACTAAATATAAAGGCAGTTAATAACAGCAGCAGTAAAATATTGTTTTTTAGTCACTGTAGTCAGTGGTTTTCACCGAATGCTTGTGCAGTAATACATCATTTTTCCTGTACTTTTATTCAAGCCTGTTGTCAGCTGCGTACCTCCATTCCGCTCTCTTTTTATAGCATTTGTCTACTATGTAAGGGATAATCCCGCTTATTACATGGCTACCCACCAAATAAATCAACAATTTTACACAAAATATTGATTTAAAAAGGAGTTTATTGATTTAAAATTGATTGTATTGCTTCCGCTAAAGAAAATAGTCCGTTCCGTCTCTACGGTTAGAATCCTGCGTCCATAGCAACGCTCTGTTTTTCTGGTGTGTTATACTTCGCAGCGTCTGTTATCAAGAAATAACAGATCGCATTCTACATTGGAATTCAAAATCTGCTGCTTAATATCTTATTACAAACATGTTTGTGTCCTAATTTCATAATGTGAAGTTTATATGAGCAGCGCAACTCAATATTTTGTTTTGTTTATTTATATTTTGGATATTTAAAGAAGTTTTACTGTTTAAAAACTGGACAAACTTTTGTGTTTGGGGTTTAAAATGTAAAAATTAAAGATTATATTAGTAAAACTCAATGTGTGGCTTTTGCACTTTTTAAAGTACACTTGTACACATAAATACCCTGATTTAGGGTTTTATTTAGTTATAAACAAAAATCAAATTGAATTGTTTTAAAAACCTATCCGATTAATCGATTAATCGAAAAAATAATCGTCCGATTAATCGATTATCAAAATAATCGTTAGTTGCAGCCCTATTTGGTTGTAAAGTATGAAATAACAAGGCCTCTAATGTATGCTTTAGTCGTCTCCCAGAGAAGTGAGGGATTATTTGTGGATTCTGAGTTAATTGATAAAAATATCTTAAAGGGGACCTATTATGCAAAATTCACTTTTGTATGGTGTTTGGACATAAATGTGTGTTGGCAGTGTGTGTACACAACCACCCTACAGTGATAAAAATCCACTCACTCCTTTTTTTTAATCTCCATAAATCAAAAGCAGTCTCTCCAAACGACCCGTTTTCAGAATGTGGCTTTAGTGACATCACTAAAGCCACAGGCCCCGCCCCCGAGTGTTGACTGACATACCGTTATAACTTAGACCCGCCCTGATCGAGTTAACTGCGAGTTAACACATCAGCCATTGCTGCAGCAATGCACTCACGAGAAGCGTCGAAGCATCTCCCAAGCGTTGAAGGTGTTGTAGCTGGATGTATTTATTCACATAGCTCTCTCTATTTACTCCTGAAATCTGCCAGCTACTGAAGACGAGGTGGATTCATTTTGTTTTCAAAGAAAATGCTCCTTCAACTCTACAGAAATTTATGTAAGTTACTTATGCACTTCTTATACTGTTTACTCAGCTCTAACAGTGATTTTCTGAAGAAAAACTGATGCTTCATCTTTTGTGTGACACACAGTAAACTTTATTAAACTCATATTTTGTGTCATCATTCAGACAATTAGATCGTCAGACGGAGTCCTACAGCAGGCTTGCATTAATAGTGTATACAAGCAATGCCAAATAGGTTATAATCGTAATTAAACTAAACTATACCTTTTCCAACTCCATACAGCATATATTCTCTGACTCTGTAGGCATTTTTATGGTCGAAATGAACACCATTACTGTGACTGTCTGTTTTATTATTATAATCTTCCCTGTTCTAGCTCTGATCGCGGGATTCGCGGCTGCTTAGGCTCCGCCCCCTGTGACGTGACCCAGCAGCTCATTAGCATTTAAAGGAGAAGCACTAAAACAGTGCGTTTTTCACAGACCCAAAAAATGATGATTTAAACGTGCTGTAAATAAAATTCTGTTGGGTATTTTGACATAAAACTTCACATACACACTCTGGGGACATCAGAGAATTATTTTACATCTTGTGAAAAGGGGCATAATAGGTCCCCTTTAACTTACTGCACACGTAGTGTATTTTTAGTGCATACTGAGTGTCAGGTATCCCACAATTTACCCATTCGTTCCAGCCTGTATCCACTTTTATGTCCTCAAACGCTCGTTTTTTGGGGTCGACAGCTTATTTCTGGGTTTCTTAGCTTGTTTGCTGTACACCTTGTCACATAGCAGCTTTTAGGCATTTTTCTGTCTTTTGCTAAATAATGATCGCCTTGAAAAACTCACAGGGGTCAGCCAGAATATTTTAAATGTACGTTTAAAAAGGTTAAATATGGATACACAGCCTGAGTTTTTTTTTTTTAAATTAAGTACAGTACTTTTTTTTTTTTTACTTAATATTTTAAGTAGGCTACAGTTTTTATTTCACTTTTAGGTCATTATTCAATCATTATTTAAGTTTTTTATTTACCTGTATGTAAGCAGCACAGTGCAGTGTTAATGTTCAAACTGTGGTTTTACAATGTTTAAAGTGGCTGACAATAATAAATATTCTTATTAGAAATTAAGCTGCCTCATTTTTGAGCTGTGCATAACTGTAGCTGAATAGTTAGGCCTACTACGCTAGTATTTTCATATTGGTCAATATGGTGGTACTTGGAGAGACAAATATTTTCTGAGGTGGTACTTGGAGTAAAACGTTTGAGAACCACTGTTCTAGGCCGATTCCGTTTTCCGATTTTTCATTGAGTTTGACCTGCCGATACCGATTTTAGCCGATTCCGATTTAATTTTTTTCTAACCACTTTACAGCACACACAAATATTTATTTTCGATCTTTTCTTTAACCCTTTCACGTGTAAGTTTAAAATATTCTAACTGACACCCCCAGCGTGAGTTTTTTCAAGGCGAACGTTCCCTTTAATGTTTCCATGGCGACACCTCACGCGATACACCGCAGCCACAATAATACTGTATGACAGATGTGTCGCTTTTATTTCGCTTTTCCTTTTTTATTCAAAATATTCACAAACTTGCTTACCATGTCATCAACTAGCCTATCTGATATTCCGATTCTCAAATACGTGTAAGAGTGTGTTTGGTCGTTTAAAAACCTTTAATCTTGATCATCTATTCTATAACATGAGATGGGCGCCGCAATGTTGCCCTGTCAGTCGGATTTACAGCACGTGAATTCATCAGTTTCTCCCGAAATAAATGCAAGAAATTGTCCGGTGAACTGAGAAGAATAGAGTAAACTTTATAGTTACTTCCACTGTGTTTGTCTGATATGATTAGCATATGTCGGCAAATTATATTTGAATAGATTGTTATTGCTGCTTCCACCACAGACATCAGTGTGTATTTTACAAACTCCAAATGTATTACTCGTGCTTATGTGTATTTAAATATCTGAAACCTAAAATAAACATTATGAGGTTGAAAACACTGCTTAGTTGTGATATCCACAACTTTCCTGCGAGTCTTAGTGGGCGTCGCCATGACACTCGATACTTCCTGTTGCCGGTATCTCAGTTCCGGTTTAGCCTAATAGTTAATGAAGCTAGCACTAGTGATGGCAAAATGAGGCTTCCTAAACCACTGAGACCTCGCAGGCCATTGCTTCAGCTAAAGGTTCATTACTCGAAGCTTCATTCAGCATTGCTCACTAGTGACACCTAGCTACTGTGCAAAGAAATTGCAGACAAATTAATTCATTCTGAACCAGTGTCGCAACCTTCCTCCCTCCCTCCCTAATTTTATAAAAATACTTTTATAAATAAAAATATGTATTTGTAATGTAAATATACAAATAAATATTTATATTTATTTGTATATTTATATTTAAATGAATATTTTATAAAAATATTTTTATAAATAAAAAATATTTATTTATTTATTTTGTACTCACTGTTGTCTGTAACCTTTCATTTGCAATAATAAAAAGAGTCAAGACATGATCAGACATTTGTCCATTACTGTGTATAATATAAAATATGTATCTTTCTCTGTCTGAATTTACTTGTCCAGAGTCACACACACAGTTAATTAATTATTCATAAATTGTTTGGATAGTGACAGTATGAACAACAACAGTGACACTGTTGAGTGCAGTGCTTATGTTAGAGGGAGTGTAATAAAGTACATGTCACGGGTGACAACCATAGACTGTAAAAAATATGGACAAAGCGTCTGTGACGTCACCCATAGACTTTCTGAAGAGTCGGTTTGAAGCCGTTTATGGGGGGTATGGGCGGCGCCATCTTGGAAAATCTTGGGAAATCCTAACCCCGCCCACCTTCTAACACAGCGCGCGTCACTCAGCTCGCTCTGCTACTCCAGTTATCTCTGTGTATATTTTAGGCAACGAAATAAACACCATACTAACTCTTTTCGTTTTCATTTAAAGAAATCTTAAACATTATAGCCACACAAATGTGGTTCAGGCAACACGTATTGATTATATTCAACTCCACATAACGTTTGCCTATTTATAACAAAACGAAATATAAAACACAAACCTGCCTCTTTTCGTTTTAAATATAATATAAAAATATTAAACATTTTAATATGGTCCAGGCAATATGTGCATTTGTACTAAACAACAGATGTTGCAGTAAACAACATTACAGATCATATTCGTTGTATTAAAATTTAAAATGACAAAACTCAACCCAGTCTCTTTTTGTTAAATTTCAGTTTTATCAATAATAGCTATTATAAAAGTATAAGTAAAAGGTAAAGTTACAAGAAGCTATACAAATAAAGCAAACAATTCAGTCAAACATAAAAAGTCATGCGCTCGATCTAGTCTAACCATATAACGTTAACGGTACAAGTTAAATATAGCTTATAAAGTTATGAAACTTCCCCTCAGCCAAAACGATTGCCCAGGGAACAAATTATAGATTCACGAGACCCGAGATCGCCCGTTAGATATAGACAAGACGAATTATATCTCATGTTTAACCACTACAGAGGCGCCAGAGTCAGCGGCAAACCTCAGACCGTCAAGCCGATGAAAGACTGTTCCAGGCGGGGTACATCGCGCTGAGCTCCCGGTCATCGCTGGATCTCACAACTGGATACAATTTTCATAAATCTTTATAAATAAACCACAGATTTGAGCTTTAAACAACTACATTCTCGCCTGAAAAACTCTTAAAACTACATTTCATGATACAGAAACAGTAGTATTATATGTCAACTGTATTAAAAAATGGCGCTTCTTATGTTGTCATTCTCCGTGGCGCAGCCTTTCAGCTGTCAATCAAAGTTAACCACGCCCTTATTGTCATACATTTTATATCTAAATACTATCTAAACTAACGAGTTAGAAAAAAATTCACTACCCTCGCCGTTGTCAGGCACTCGGAACCTATCGAAAAATCCAATAAAAGTCCATGGGACCAACCTGTAAAAACATGATTTTATGCTGTGAAAACGGACATTTTAACATGGGGGCTATGGACATTTGCTCCCTTTTGGGACCTTCCCCTAGCGGATTTTCGATGTATTGCAGTTTTTCGCACTTCCGGGTAGGCTTCATTTTTCAGATCAGAATGTTGCCCCTTGGTGACAACATGAGGTGGTGGAACTATTATTTTGGGCCGTAGTCCCCCGGGGGACATTTCCGGGTTGAGACCCAGGACCTCTCCGGTTCCGGCAACATTACTCCGGTTCCTGCCATAGACAGTAAAAGAAATGGACACAGCGACCCCATTGGATTCAACGGAGACAAAGTGAAGCCAATTAGAAACTCTTACTTCCTGGGGGTCGAGCGTACTGCGCAGACTCAAACTGAGCTCGACGACGTAGATGTGACGTGAGCAAACCGTCTGTCTTCTAGTAGCTGTGTCAAGATCAATCTGAATCATTACCTTCCGAAACTCGCAGAGACGGAGAGCGTGAGTATGAGCTGTCCATGATCTTGGAGCAGGAGAAACTTTTTGTAGGTGTTCTGATTAATTACTTTGTCATTTTGCCTCGACGTCCTCCCGATTGCCCGCGAGCTTCTCCTCCTGTCCATACGGTAATTTCCTACTGTGCGACAGAGAGTCGCGTGGCTATGACGCAATCGTTAGCCTACTTTTACAAAAATTGCTTCTACAGGGCCATAACGTAAGCTACAAGGTAATGGAGCCTTTTATACATTTTCGTGTTTCTTTAGAAATAAATAATGGACAAATGGAGTCTTTAAACGCCTCAGATGTGAAGTTATTCGCTGTCAAAGTGACGCCAAAATGAATGGGAGTCAATGGGATGCTAACTGCAGGTGGGGTTCCGCTAGCCAATGGCGGCGCCCGGGGGTACCTTCAAAATAATACAAATCCCTGCCCCCCTGGTTCCTGCTAGACGCGCATCAGGTGCGCAGTGTAAGCGTGTGGGTAGTGATGGCCAAATGAAGCGTTTCGAAGCATTATTGCTTTCTGATACAATTGTGTCGAAAATGGTTCATTACTCGAAGCTTCATTCAGATATAAATTGCAGCACCATCTCCTGGTGAAGTAAATGTAATGCAACAAAGCTGACAACCATAAAATGCAAGTAGGTTTATATGTTAACGCCCCGTTTATGACGTGTTTACCGAGGCTATCAAAGCTGAAACAGTGTTAGTGGAGTGAAACTCATTTATGTAGGTGAATTTTACAGATACTGATGAATTTCATGTGTTCACCTTGATAATAAAACAATAAGCATGATGCGTGTTTGTAATTATTTCTTTACACAAGTACAGAAGATAAGACCAGCTTAAAAAAAAGTTGGAAACCATCACAGAAATTCAAATGGTATCTATTAAAATACCAATAGGAACCATTGCCTTTTACCATTTAAACCACTACAGATTTTTTTTTAGTGTGTTTGGGACATATTCCATTAGGATTTAATGCCCCCACCAATATGCCCAACACATATCAGTAGAGACCCACAGAGACCACTATAATTTCCATTACAACTAATAAAATTCCTGTGAAAACCATTAAATCCAATAGAATTTCTGTAATGGTTTCTATAGTTTTTTTTAGCAGGGCAGTATCATGTGTGAAAGCTTTATCTTGTTTAGCTGTGGGAAGCAGAACTCTATAACTTGTTAACTGCTGGGACTGATATTTCTGTATGTTGAAAAGGATGTGCTTGTGTAACTGGTACTTGTATAATGTAGCAGAGGGTTTTTGAAGTGTCTGTCTTTGATGCATGTTTTTATGTAACATATCTTCATATGTTCTCTCATTAATAATAATAACAATAAAAAATGTGGCAGAGGGTGTGCTTTGGGTACATGCAGAAGGCTTAAACAAAGTGTTCATTAAATGGTATGGTTTTTATTCAGAAATATTATTTTCTCCACAGTCTTTGGTGAAAGGCGATTTCTTTTTTTTTTTAACAATTTCACCAGCTTTAGAGAATATCCTCTCGCATGGAACAGATGATGCAGGAGTACACAAAAACAGTTTAGAAAGCTGGTATAAATGAGGATATATTGCTTTGTGGGTGGACCAGTAGGCAAGAGGGTCAGCAGAACGCTGCAGTGGGGGATCGGTCATGTAGCGCTGGACCTCTATGGTTGCATCTGATGTTGCACTTTTGTTCCTCCTTGCATTACTTGCATCGTTGTCCAGCAGCTCCCAAAGATTCACCTCATCTGAAAGGGAAATGATAAACGATAAACAAAACCATGTTATGAGTAATGAATAGTTTTAAGTAACCTTCTAGGATTTTTACTTTACCTTGACCTGTAGTTGCAAGATTTTGTGCTGTATCTGGCTGGGCTGAGTGGCTGGGTGTTTGATGAACTGTATCTTTGATTAACGCTGTGCATTCAGATGTTAGTCGTCCAATTGCCGTCTGGGCCTGTATATGATTATGAAACCCAAATGTTTTAAATCGTGGATCTAGTAGTGTAGCTAATGTCAAAACACTTGTTGATTCAAGAGCTGAAAATTTGTCTGCTAATCTTCTTGACAGATTCTGTCCCAGCTGGATTGCAGTGTTGTTGGTAATGTTTTTGAGGGTTTCATTAATTGTGTATCGCAACATTTTCATCATGGGAATGACCTTAGAGCCAGATACTCTCTTCTCCTCAGAAAGTTCAACGGTGGCCACCTGGAATGGGGCTAGCACTTTCATGCACTCAGATATTGCCTGATATTCTTCTGATGTCAGAGGAGCCACATCAGTTCTCAGTGTAGCCAGTGCCGCACCCACTGGTTCTCTCTCTTCATATATACGCTGAAGCATTAAATAGGTACTATTCCAGCGTGTATCAACCTCCAGAATCAGCTTCTTCACAGGACGTACCATTTGTTCCTGTTTCTCTCTAAGCCTCTCTTTTGCTGTGGTACTGGTTTTAAAGTAAGTCACCATCCTTCGTGCTCTTGTTCTGACATCTTCCAGACCAGGAGTTGCATCAAGGGACTTCTTGACCACCAAATTCAAGGCATGAGCAATGCATATAACATGCCTAATCTTTAAGTTGTTGGCAGTGGCTATCATATTTGAAGCAGCATCAGTCACCAGGGATTTTATTTTGCTCTGGATACCCCATTCTTCAAAGAGCAACCTCTTGGCCTCTGCAAGGTTCTCCGCAGTGTGAGCTTTTGGAAATGACCGTACCCCCAGAAGTACTGTGGCAAGCTTATCCTTGTCGTCTACATAATGGCATGTAACGGCCAGATATGCATCCATATTAATAGAGGTCCACATATCTGCAGTTAGGCCCACACCTTCAGTTTTCTGTAGCTCAGCTATGGCCTTCTGCTTCTGCTCCTCATATTTGTGGTCCACCATGATCTTCAGAGCCTGCCTGGATGGTAGTGCATAAGTGGGGTCAAGCTTAGCCACAAATGCTTTAAAGCCACTGTCATCCACAATAGAGAAAGGCTGTGAATGCTCCACAATCATGTCCACTAGAGCTTCATCAAGCTGTTGTTTGCGGTTCACTGGACAGAAAACGTGCAAATACATGTAAAACTTTAAGTAAAGTTTATTCATACTGTAACAGTCGAAAACTTCCATAAATTAGTTACCTTGACAGTTGAAGTTTTCCATTGACCCTCCAGACTGCTCATGCTTAGCCCTATAATGCATCAACATGGAAGACGTATTATTATTATACGCCAACTGCTGATCACACACACCAAGCACTGAACCTGTAACAACAACGTTTATCTGTGTGAGAATCTATGCAATTACATGTAGGCAAGGCAAGTTTATTTATATGACATTTCATACACAGAAATTCACAGAAATGAGAAAACAATCTAAGACAAAAAAGCCCTTAAAATCACAAATCATAAAAATGAATGAGAATTTAAAATAACAATTGAAAGAAAATCATTTGGTTTAAAATGTGTTTAAAAACATTCACACAGAAATAAAAGTGCCTTAAGTTAAAATTGTTAAAATTGCAGTAAGTGTGAAGCAGCACAGTGCTCATTCAGTAAATGCAGAGTTAAACAGATGTTAGCACATATGACGTAAAAACAATCCATTGTACTGTAGTGCTCCATACCATTCACTACATATGTACAAATATTTGTATGCAGAAATGTCAATGAACTAACCTTATTCGGGGAAATAAGTTTAAAGTGTTCCCAAACTTGGGAACGACTTCTCTTTCTCGCTGGCTCCATCACAACACTGAAATAAACTCAATCCACTCTCCACAACAATAACGCAAATCCAAACACCGACTACTACAACCCACGGTGTTGCCATGGTTTGGCTTCACTTTTATAAGAAATACAGCCGCCAGGTTTCAAACCTGTCAACACTGGATTAGTCTGTCAAAGCAGTCAGGTGGTTCACTACAGGAGTGAAGCAGTGTGTTTGCTTCAGAAGTCATTTTCACGTGACTAGTGACGTAATGATACAAGCTCCGAAGCAGTGGTTCATTGCAAGGACCGTTCGAGTTTGAAGCAAGCTTCGGAGCGTCGGTGTCAGACGTAATATCACTACGTGTGGGTCGCTGATTGGGGCGCGCGCCACGCCAATACAGTTAAATGGTCATTGTTTGTGTGATACAGAGTTCGACGCGCTCGTGCTGATTAAGGTCCTCGGCGAACAAGAGAAGTGCCGTGGGGCACAGCAAAACTTGGGCCGGCAGCAGTGCGAGGCGAATGGAAGAGGAGAGAGAGATTGTTGAGCAAACGGAGAGTTAAGTGACATTTTGGGCAGCGGCGAAGTATATGGGGAATATGTATGATCATGTGGGCTGTTGCATTGTGGAGCTAATGATTATCTGAAGTACGGTCGCAGAGGAAGTGTCCTAGGATTGGCTTTATGAGATGCTAAGCTTTTACAGATGAAGATGGAGAAGACGCCGCGCTGAAGCCCGACTTGTGAGTGAAGTGATGTATGATCTCTTAAAGTGTGTATTCACGTGTGTTTGTTTGTGTGGATTGCAGTGTACACGAGAGTGGGAGGGTAATGCCTAGGCTGCGGTGGTCCGACATAATTCATCCATTCAACAACGTCTGAAAAGAGAAGTACCATCGTGTTATTGAACTTGTGTACTGTTATAATTCATTATTGAACCCGTCTCGACAAGGAAGAAATACAGTGCTATTTAAATCTGTTTACCGTTATAATGCACCATTGAATATACGTTTGGATAGAGAAGTAACACAGTTTGATTGAACCCCATTGTTATCATACTCACCAGTTGTATACTGCCTCTACAAGAAAGTATCACCGCGTTTTGGAACTTAACTTTCATTATACTTACCTCTAATTCTCTCTGCCTGAGCCCTACAGAGAAGCAGTTACGCTGCAGTTACGTTGGTGAGCAACCTTACCTCTAATTCTCTCTGCCTGAGCCCTACAGAGAAGCAGTTACGCTGCAGTTACGTTGGTGAGCAACCTTACCTCTAATTCTCTCTGCCTGAGCCCTACAGAGAAGCAGTTACGCTGAAAGTACGCTGATGAGTGACCGAGTTTCATTCTCTCTCTGTCTGAGCCCTACAGAGAAGCAGTTACGCTGCAAGTACGCTGATGAGCGACCGAGTTTCATTCTCTCTGCCTGAGCCCTACAGAGAAGCAGTTACGCTGCAAGTACGCTGATGAGCGACCGAGTTTCACTCTCTCTGCCTGAGCCCTACAGAGAAGCAGTTACGCTGCAAGTACGTTGGTGAGCAACCTTACCTCTAATTCTCGCTGCAAGTACGCTGATGAGTGGCCGAGTTCCATTCTCACTGCCTGAGCCCTACAGAGAAGCAGTTACGCTGCAAGTACGCTGATGAGTGGCCGAGTTCCATTCTCACTGCCTGAGCCCCACAGAGAAGCAGTTACGCTGCAGTTACGTTGGTGAGCAACCGAGTTCCATTCTCACTGCCTGAGCCCTACAGAGAAGCAGTTACGCTGCAAGTACGCTGATGAGCGACCGAGTTTCACTCTCTCTGCCTGAGCCCTACAGAGAAGCAGTTACGCTGCAGTTACGTTGGTGAGCAACCTTACCTCTAATTCTCTCTGCCTGAGCCCTACAGAGAAGCAGTTACGCTGCAGTTACGTTGGTGAGCAACCTTACCTCTAATTCTCTCTGCCTGAGCCCTACAGAGAAGCAGTTACGCTGAAAGTACGCTGATGAGTGACCGAGTTTCATTCTCTCTCTGTCTGAGCCCTACAGAGAAGCAGTTACGCTGCAAGTACGCTGATGAGCGACCGAGTTTCACTCTCTCTGCCTGAGCCCTAAAGAGAAGCAGTTACGCTGCAAGTACGTTGGTGAGCAACCTTACCTCTAATTCTCGCTGCAAGTACGCTGATGAGTGGCCGAGTTCCATTCTCACTGCCTGAGCCCTACAGAGAAGCAGTTACGCTGCAAGTACGCTGATGAGTGGCCGAGTTCCATTCTCACTGCCTGAGCCCCACAGAGAAGCAGTTACGCTGCAGTTACGTTGGTGAGCAACCGAGTTCCATTCTCACTGCCTGAGCCCTACAGAGAAGCAGTTACGCTGCAAGTACGCTGATGAGCGACCGAGTTTCACTCTCTCTGCCTGAGCCCTACAGAGAAGCAGTTACGCTGCAGTTACGTTGGTGAGCAACCTTACCTCTAATTCTCACTGCCTGAGCCCCACAGAGAAGCAGTTACGCTGCAAGTACGCTGATGAGCGACCGAGTTTCATTTTCTCTCTGCCTGAGCCCCACAGAGAAGCAGTTACGCTGCAAGTACGCTGATGAGCGACCGAGTTTCATTCTCTCTGCCTGAGCCCTACAGAGAAGCAGTTACGCTGCAAGTACGCTGATGAGCGACCGAGTTTCATTTTCTCTCTGCCTGAGCCCCACAGAGAAGCAGTTACGCTGCAAGTACGCTGATGAGCGACCGAGTTTCATTCTCTCTGCCTGAGCCCTACAGAGAAGCAGTTACGCTGCAGTTACGTTGATGAGCAACCTTACCTCTAATTCTCTCTGCCTGAGCCCCACAGAGAAGCAGTTACGCTGCAAGTACGCTGATGAGCGACCGAGTTTCATTCTCTCTCTGCCTGAGCCCTACAGAGAAGCAGTTACGCTGCAAGTACGCTGATGAGCGACCGAGTTTCATTTTCTCTCTGCCTGAGCCCTACAGAGAAGCAGTTACGCTGCAAGTACGCTGATGAGCGACCGAGTTTCATTCTCTCTGCCTGAGCCCCACAGAGAAGCAGTTACGCTGCAAGTACGCTGATGAGCGACCGAGTTTCATTCTCTCTCTGCCTGAGCCCTACAGAGAAGCAGTAACGCTGCAGTTACGTTGGTGAGCAACCTTACCTCTAATTCTCACTGCCTGAGCCCCACAGAGAAGCAGTAACGCTGCAAGTATGCTGGTGAGCGACCGAGTCCATCCCCTCTGCTTAAGCCTCATAGAGAAGTAGTCGCACCGAAGAGTGGCCCCCTTGGGGTGGCAATTGAGTGCTACAGAGTCAAGTGGCCTCTGCACCCATCCAGGCCTGCACAACGAAACTACCTGCTCAGCATACTCTTGATTTGTTTAACTTAATAAAAATACCTCTTTTAAAGTCCACTTTCCGGTCTCTTTGTCTGTTCATTGGTGTACCTGTGGTGTCGGCTCCTCGCGGTGGGGTGTACGTCCGTCCGGGGTGTGGGCCGGTCCATTCTGGCGCCCCGGGGTGGTGACATACATTTATTAATTTAGCAGATTATAGATAACAGATTAAAGTAAACTGCAACAGAATAGTCCGGAAGGAAGGATTACAATAGATTTTTTATTGAGAAACAGAATTATTTCAAGTGTGTTGGGGTTTAGACGATTCCTCTTCTTGGACAAAATCTCTCTAGCCTGAGAAAAGATCATTTCACAAGGAACAGAGGATGCAGGGGAACGTAAAAATGGCAGTGGTATAAATGAGGACACTGATGCTTCTGTTGAGCCCAGACAGGGGAGGATCTCCTCTTTCTTGCTGGCTCCATTACCAGGAAAAAGGAAGAGTCACAAAAAGCAAACAAATCCAAAAGGGCAATCCAAATCAAAAAGCAGTCCAGTCCAGATGCAAAAATCTAGAGCAATCCAAATAATCTTATCTAATTAATATAACAAGACTATAATATAGCTAGGCCTACTATAATAACAATATACTATAACTATTCTAACCTGATAACGTAATAATATACAGGCCTCACATATGACACAATAACGACAATGATAGTTATCTAACTCTCTGAAACTACTACAACTGCTTCTACTACTGCTGACAACACCCACAAGGTGGCGCGAGTTTCGAACCGGCTTTAATCCGGAAGCGACACTCAGACCGAACCGATGACGTATCCACACAAACCGAGGCCTTGTTTGTCATTAGTCACGTGATTTTCACGTTAACAACACAAGCCTCGAATCGCGGCTTCATCTGGCACGCCCACTTTTTCTCGACACACGCTCCGACGCCTCGGTTCAAATGTCACATCACTAGCTAGCACACAATACTCGCGGTACAACAAGTTAAACTGATTACTGACAAGTAACGTTAGTAAAATGCTGGCAAATTAAGTAATGGCTCCTTGTGGCTCAACGTGTGCCGTTGTCGGGTGCACAAACAACACGCAAAAACTGAAGGAGTTTATGAATGGGACCTGTTTTCAACATAAACGGAGCCGCTTGACCTGTTGCCCAGCACCCTACGCACTCCATTCAATTCCCAAAGACAAAACAAAAACAAGAGAATGGTTAGCAGCCCTAAAGCTAAAAAATCCACCGAAGAGAGTTTATGTCTGTTCTTACCATTTTTCATCGACCACAAACCAACGGAGCTCCACCTGAATGTGTTTTTTCAGCTCCACCTGAAAATTATTTTCAGCTCCACCTGAATCCAGAGTTATTTCTTGGTTATGAACGACAACCAGTTAAGAAAAGGCAAAAACTCATCAGGTGCAAGGATAACTTGGAGGTAACGTTACAAGCTAACACGAGTCAGGCGTCAGCTTCGACCAGCAACACTGAAGTGCATAACGAGCAGGAAGAGCCTCGTAAGTAATTTTAGTTTATGCGACATCTTTATTTCGCATGATGGCATGCATAAATAATGAACTGTTACAGAAAATACATGATTTATCCTTTAGCAATTTTTTTTTAATTAACCTAAATGTAGCCTAATGCTCCGCACTGCTGCGCTTAAGTTGGCTAATGTAGTACTCCTGGGAAGGAGTAGCTGCTAACAGTTATAAAGATTAAAGAAAAATTAAACAAAAAGAGCGCTGCAGTGATGGCTTCTTTGTTGGTTTATTTACTAAGAATGAAGCATAAGAGAATAACGTTATGCATATAACAAAAGCTCAAAACATTACATTCTCAACATGTAGATCACTTTTTTTCACAGTAATGACTCGTTGTAGAAATAAGTGACTTTAAACATTCCATCACACTAGAAGGAAAAATATGATCAACAAGCTATTCAACACTCTCCGTACAGTTCTCATGCTCTAGCCCCAAAATGACATGTGGCATTTACAGCTAGTAGTAACAATCTAATCTTATGTTTTTTTACAAACAAAATAAGACTGAAACAACATCGTGTACTCTCATACACTCAAATAACATCGACATAATGACCATTTATAATGAATAGCGGACTATCGAGCTAATCGCGAAACACTCATGCTAACCATGTGCTCAGGCATACTAAACTCATGACACACTATTCATATAGTAAAAAACAACTACATTAAACACACACAACTCATCAGTATTGCATTAACAATGCTTATTACATGGCTTGGCTGAATTCCAATGTAGAATGCGGTCTGTTATTTCTTGATAACAGACCGCTCGCTGCGAACGCAAAGTATAACAGACCGTTGCCATGAAAAACAGCGCGTTGCTATGGACGCGGAACGGACTATTTTCTTTGGCGGAAGCAATACAATCGTTTTTAATTCAATAAACTCCTTTTTAAATCAATAATTCGTGGCAAATTATTTATTTATTTTGTAGGTAGCCATGTAATAAGCGGGATAATGTATAGAGAGGCGGTCGTTATAGTGAATAACAACCCCTTCAGGCTGATTCAAGATCCCTCCGCTTCGCGTCGGGGTCCCGTTCAGCCTGTCGGGGTTGTTATTCGCTATAACGACCGCCTCTCTATACATTATCCCTTACTTATACTCAAAACCGAAGTGTGTTAGTTACCTGGAAAGGAGTATAACGATGAAAGAAAAATAAAATAAAAGAGAGCGCTGCAGTGATGGCTTCTTTGTTGGTGTATTTACTAAGAATGAAGCGCATCACGGGCGCGCGCGCCACCCACTGAAGTGTGGGATGACGTAATCACGAAAGGGCCATCAGACGCCTAAAGGTGTTTAAGATCCTATCACAAGTAGTGCCTATTTCCCTGGTCCCAAAAGTAGACAACATTTTACGTATATGTTCTGCCCTTGTGAATTTGCGGGGTGATCTCATTCGTGATGGCGAGCAGTAGGTCACTTCATGCGTGTTTAAAACCAAGCAGGGGGAGAGTTCAGGGGGAAGCAATGGGAAATGTGAACTTCAGTGCAGTGCAGAGAACAGTGCAGCTTCAAATAAACTCAAGTATTGTAATGAAAACATATTTAATATTTGTAATTGTTGAAATGTTGTCCATGTCAGACATTGTCAGTAGACATTTGATTTTTTTTATCAACATGAAAATAGATGCATGAACTTCAATGAATTTAAGTGCATTGTAATAAACATAAATTAACATTTAATTGTTGTAAATTGAATTATTTTCAACAGTGGGCACTAACAATGGCCCTTGGTCACATTTGTCTTTCCTTACTCTTGCTTTACACTTTCCTCACAATTTCAGTGTATCTCCCATCAAACTTAAGCCGCCCCGCAGCAAATTCATCATTGAGTTGAGGCAGCATGGATGAGAAGTAGAAAGCTCTCAACCGCTTCACCTGTTCTGTGACAAACAGCTCATCAAATGGTACACTAAATACCACACTCTCATCTGGTGTCCAGATCATCAGTCTGGCTGTCTTGAGACCTGTGCAAAACATTCCTAGTTGGACTTGCATGTAATAGCCTCGGCTACCAGTTTTCTGAACCTCAAGTTTTCCATCCACTATCTTAAAATCACTGAATCTCTGAGATAACAGTTCACTGAGTGTCTGGTGATTTTTATTGGGGACAGGGCATTTAATCTCTAGGAGCTCAGAGGAGTTGATGATTCCATCCGGGCTTGCTGATAACCATGGCTCTGCACCACATACAACTGTGCCTGTGCGTGTTATGTTTATTCCCTGTTTTTTTCAATTGGTTGCAAGCTGTTTCTTCCTTTTCTTTCCCATAATTAGTGGCATAGTTACCACGAAAACTGGGGTAAAAGTGCTCACACAAAAACTTTTCACTATTTGTGCCTGCACGTACAGGTACCTTCTTTGCTGAACTGGCTGTAATTCTAAGTTTCCCAGAACTGTGCCACAGATCAGATTCACTCTGCCCCCTCGTCTCAAGTTCCAGTGTATCAGCTTGTTTGCCATCCATATTAACATAAGCCTGATAGAATTTCTGGCATTTCACACAACTCAGATCACTGTCATGATTTTGATGTGACAGAAATGTTAAATCATTAATGGTTCCCTGTTCTTTTGAACTGCCCTGTTGCTCTGCTGATGGAGTGGCACTGTAACACTTTTCCAGTAGCGTGTTCTTGAGAAGGAATAGAGGTTTTGTTTGAGATGTGTCTACTCTCTCTCTAAAGTCTTTGTGGGACTGATACTGTGGTGTGTTTGGGAGTTGACTGCCAATTGCCCTAGTCTCTCCCTCATACTCATCCTCTGCCTTGTGGTGCCTAAAATCTATCTGGCTCAGACGCTCGGGCTGAAGGCTCTTGGATGTCCCTTCATTCCATCTCCGCTGCGCATCAGTACATGAAAGCCCTGTCTTTCCACTAACCACTGCATTCTGGACCTGAATCAGCCATAATGATAAATTGTTGTTGATTACAGGTGAAACTCTGAGAATTTGAATATCGTGCAAAAGTTAATTTATTTCAGTAATTCAACTTAAAGGGACAATATGTATCTTCTTAGGTATTTTATTATCTAAAATCAATATTTTTATTCATAAATATGTCCTCAATGGTGTCCAAATACCTCTGCCAATGATCAGACTAATCCTCGTAAACGAAGAATTTATTATCTTTATATGCATGGGACGGGTAGGTCCACGGAGGCTTCCATGTAGTTCCGCCATCTTGAAAAACTATAATAGCAGAGAGGGACAAAAAGTACTAGGCCAACGCGTTTCCACAACGCGTTTTCGTTCAGAGCCCGCGTCACGTGACTGAAACCAGCAGAAATGGAGCAGAGCAGTGAGAGGCACTTGTCACTGCCCGGCAAGTTTAAAAGGCTGCACTTCACGGTTAAGTTACAGGATAACGAGTCATCTTCGTCGAAAAAGTCCAAAATAAGACCGTAAAAGGAAACGTGACCGGAGATTACAAAAACAAGGGTTTATGTCGCGATAGCTAATGCAGGAGAAAGCTTTCAAAAGAGACGCTGAAGTTGCCTGCTTTCTTCTCGACAGGTAAGTCAATGTTACGGTCTTAATTACAGGCTTTTTATTTTTATTTTTTTATTAGCCTATATAGACCAGCGTTTCCCAGCGGGGTGACGCGGCACCCTGGGGTGCTTCTGGCGAGAGCAGGGGTGCTGTGTAAAAAAAAAATTTTTACCATCAATCTCGGATCGTCGGAAGTCTCTAATAACAACAAATAATGCGCACAAATTTATAATAAAAATGCAAATCATAAGTTTTCGGCGTTGAATTGCGGAGGTTGCGCTTGCGTGTGATTTTATTCCCGTGCCTCATTCTCAGTGCCTCCACATAAAGCTGCCTATTTTTCATTGATGCGCTTACAGTCAAATACACACGAAAACATTGTCACAACGTCCGTCTTGCCGCGTATTCACATAAACACATCGGTTATGTCCATGCTGCTGTCAACGCAACGCGTGCGATTAATGTTTTTCAGTTTAACGCGTTAAAAATATTTAACGCAATTAAAGTAGCATTTTTTTTCTGTCATCCTTTGGCTAGCGTTACATTATATAATCACGTTCTTCTTCATGCAAATGCTTCTAACCATGCAAGCGAGAAAATACAAAAGAGAATGCGCTGTCTGTGATGCTGACACGACGCGCGCCAGACTCGACTTCTCTTTCGCGCTTTCGCTTTGAGTATCCTCATCAGAGCAGTCTTAAATTAGTTAAATAAAGTCTTAAATGAACGTTAAGAGTTGTGAGAAAATGGGACATGTGTGGGATCCACATGTGACAGTGCAGCAGTGACATCAGAATCAAATAACACTTCATTCATAAAAATATGCCATTAAACAATTATTTGAAATATACTGTCTTTATGATGTTTCTACATTAATTTGGAGATTTACTGTGAAATTATTAGGCTACATAAAATATAGTAAAAACAAGCTATCTTGTGCAATTATAACAAAATTATCCCAATAATGATCACATTATCCCAATTATTATCCCAATAATTATCCCATACACTAAGTGAGTAAAGCTATTGAGTAAAGTAGAGAAGGCCCTATAAACAAGGTTGTAAGTTTTGTTTGTTCAAAACTGTAACATTCGTTTGTTCGTTGTGTCAAGTTGTAGTTTGTTTGAAATAACAAACCAGTTCACCCGAAGGAAAACTCGATGAAGTGCTATTAGAGGACATCCTGTCATAGCTTTTTGGTACATAATGGCTACCGTAGATGCAACACACATTTGAAAAAGCGAGGCGCTAGAGAGCACTATTCATTTGATTGCAAAATACAATTTCACCACTAGATGGGAGAAAATCCCACTTAGTGTCCCTTTAAAAGGTGAAACTAATATATTATATAGACTCATTACATACAAAGTGAGATATGTCAAATAAATATGTCTTTATTTGTCATAATATATTTATAACAAATATAGAAGTATAAGTATATATTATATATAGCTTACAGCTATGAAAACCTTTTCACAATATTCTAATTTGAATTTGGGGTTTTCATAAACAGTATGTCATAATCATCAAAATTATAACAAATAAAGGCTTGAAATATCTCACTTTGCATGTAATGAGTCTATATAATATATTAGTTTAACCTTTTAAGTTGAATTACTGAAATAAATGAACTTTTGCACAATATTCAAATTTTTTAGAGTTAATGCGTGTTTGTACATTGACTGCATTGCACACTACAGTACTGTACTGCAGACATTGAATATTTTGGACACGGACATATTGTGCTGCACTGTACTTAGAAAAAACAGCAGTACAACTGTATATATTTTTGTAAGGGATATGTTTATTGTTTTTAATAATTTACAGATTTGATGTGTAGCAAGATCGCTCTAACAGCCTATGCCTACCTTCCAAATGACAGCTGCTGCATGGCTACAAGATTTCCCTAGCCCTGCAATGCATGAACAGCCGACTGTTTCGATGATACCAATCGGCCTCGTCATTACCCAAGCAAGTTGTTTGGGCTTGTTGAGGCTCTGACTAGGCTCGACCTCAGCCTTAAGGAAAATAAACTCATCGTATTTTGTACACAGTATTTTTCCGATTTTGTTGCTGTGTAGATAGTTGTAAGCCTCTGTGCTCTTATAATTTCTTAGTGTCTCACCATCAACACCCTCACTAAGGACGAAATAGTTGACGATATCAACATAGCTAACGTCTGGCCACAATTTCATATCGTCTACCCATTCCGTTAAGGTAGACGGATGGGGCACTTTAACTGTACTATCACCAGTACTTGTAAGATAATCAGATCCATGCGACCATCTGTGAGATGTGATCATTTTGCCAGCTGCAGTATTTACAGTCTAACGTAAACAGGAACGTTACCAGCTTGTTCTACGTTGCCATGGCGATCACGGGAAAGGTCAGAGTTCGGGAAAGTTGTGGATATGACAGCGCTGAACGCGTCCGACTCTGGCTCAGCGCCAGCCAATGCGCGAAAGCACAGTTTGAATCTGGGCCGTTATGTGACGTCACTGAACATTCTAAATGTGGCGCCGTACTCAGGGGCACAGAAATAACAATCCCATATATGAGACCGTACCGCTCAAAAGGTTAATCATACGGAGCCCAAGTGCATTTGACCGGCATAAAATCGGCATATGTCATACTTGTCATATGGCCGATCACGTGAAAATCGGCCAATTCCGGTCACCAGCCGATCAATCGGTGCATCTCTAATGTTTACCTTGAACTCTTTCACGTGAAAACTGAAGCATCGCGCTGGAATTCACACTGTTAGACGGCTAAAGCAAGACCAGACTAAAGTTAATAAAAAATAAAATGTCATCACAAGAGCATTCATATGTCTTCATGCAGAGCAGTTCAGTGCAGCAGATCAAGCAGAATCAAGAATATCAAATATTGTGGACTCCTCAATGTCTATTACATTAATGCAAACAGCATAACGTCGCACAACCATCATTCAAGGACTTTTATTCAAGAGTTTAAATCACCCTCCATTACAACTGTCCTTCCTATTTTAGAGAAGACATTACACACGGCAGTGAAAATGAAGAAACAGCAAACATATCAAAGTGGCTAAACACCAACAAGCCTCTAAACACACAAACACAATAACTTTATCATTGCAGAGCTGCAATTTTATTTTACCTAGACAAACCTCGTTCTTTACTTGTCTGGGAGGACAAACAATAGCATGATAGCATCTTTACTGACACCGTCCCCATTAGCATCGCTACTCTTTCCCTGGCCGTTATAATCACCAATATTTCCAATTATTCTGAGTTTTTAATTCCTGATTTGTAACACATTTTGCACATTTTTCACCATCGCTACTTTCTTATGGTTTCGCTTTAGGACAACCAATATGTTTGCGACTAAAAAATGAATGCCAAACCTGCTGGCAAAGCACATGAACTGGCGTGGGATGAATGGAAAATATGACTTTGAACAACTTGCCGTCAAATATGTTGTCCTCAGTAAGTTTTATTTGTGTTTCATAGGAAAAACATTGACACTTTCTTGTCAAGAGTTGTATGAGAAGATTAATAGTGAGACTGTGATCAGATTTGGAGTAAAGTTCATTCTGAGTTTTTTAATAAAATTAAAAATAGCTGTTAACATTCCCCGTTCACAGTCTGTGATGCTTGTGTTGGTAAGCAGTGACCATGCAGGGTGACCAAATAGGCCTTTTTCTTTAAAAAATTAAATAAAATTGTATTTGTTTAAAATGAAGTCTACAACATAATATAGTCCACATAAAGTGAAGGGTTCTGAATACCTTCTGAAATGACTGTATAACATTAATCTTCTTCCCATCTGGTCTTAATGATAAGTTTAAACAGGCAAATTTATGCCACATATCAACACACATAAACCCGACTGATGAATTATAATAGTTCCTTTTTTATTTAAAGAATCTGTCAGACTAAATGTAAATCCTGCCAGTGCTCTGGATGGAGAAATGATAAATCTAAAGTGTAAAACAATGGCTGGATCTGACACGGATGGAGGAAGAAGAACACAAACAAACTCTTCTTAAGGTGGGTTTCAAATGTTGTTAGCATTTATCTCCGACTGACTACCCATGTGTCATTGTGTGTGTCCACTTTCTTTATCTCTTTCTTTCTGTCATTTTGTACCTGTGCATTTGTTCTTGTAAATTTTTATTTTATTTTATATTTATCTTGTCAAAATTATATTTTAAATAAATTCTCATATTTCTGATATTTACATGGTGTCTTTTCATGTGGTGCGTGACCTTTTGGCAGGATTAAAATAATACTTTTTGCAGTTAAGTCGAGTAGATTGTATATTTGATTAATTTTGACTGTTAATATTTGTTATATGTTGAATTCATGTTTATACAGAGTTCTCAAGTTTTATCAAAAGCTTGGAGAGAGATCACATGCGGTTAGGGGAGGAGCCCTAATGGAGCCCCGCCCCCCAATTTTATCCATTGTTCATAATTAACCAGCACAAATTGAAATTATAACAATTGGTAAATCTGATAAATGACAGAGCAATTCATCACATCAAACATACTCTTTAATGTTATATTTCGAAATTACAAATATACAAAAATTACAAAAATATAACAAATTGCTCCAAACAGTTTGGAAAAACAAATCTTTTTACATTTTGAATGTGTCTAGTCGAAATGGTATAATTATTTATTGTGTGGTGGGGACATTGTGAACAAATTACATATTAGAGTATTATTAATACTCCTTAGTAACTAGGCTCCTTAATGTAACTAGAAAGACTATTAATACAGTATAATATATAATTTAAAATAAAATGAAGAAATACATCTTCATTCCTTCCCATACCCACTAACATTTCCCTTAGTTTCAGATACCGTAAGCTATCCAAACTGAGCCAAAGCTTCTGGTCTGGCTGCAGAGTAGTTGAAGAGTTTTTGACTGCATCAATAATAATGTATACGATGGGCTATATATTAAATGTTCTAGCCTAAAAATGTTAGACGAGCTTTCTTCCAACTTACCTTCTCCATCATCACGACGTGTGTTCGCGCGATGTTGTTGGTTACCTAGTAATCATGTGTTCGCGCCATAGACTGTAAAAAATATGGACAAAGCGTCTGTGACGTCACCCATAGGCTTTCTGAAGAACGGTTTTGAAGCCGTTTATGGGGGGTATGGGCGGTGCCATCTTGGAAAATCTTGGGAAATCCTAACCCCGCCCACCTTGATGGGCAATCTATATATGGGTAATGGACACGAGTCCGGTTATTCTGCAAATGGAACAGCGCGCGTCACTCAGCTCGCTCTGCTACTCCGGTTATCTCTGTATGTATATTTTAGGCAACAATAAAACGAAATATTTTATAAAACACCACACTGCCTCTTTTCGTTTTCATTTAAAGAAATCTTAAACATTATAGCCACACAAATGTGGTTCAGGCAACGCGTATTGATTATATTCACTGCATATAACTTTAGCCTATTTATAACAAAACGAAATATAAAACTAACCCTGCCTCTTTTCGTTTAAATATAATATAAAAATATTAAACATTTTAATATGGTCCAGGCAATATGTGCATTTGTACTAAACAACAGATTTTGCAGTAAACACCATTACAGATCATCTTTGTTGTATTAAAATTTAAAATGACAAAAACTCAACCCAGTCTCTTTTTGTTAAATTTCAGTTTTATCAATAGTAGCCATTATAAAAGTATAAGTAAAAGGTACAAGAAGCTATACAAATAAAGCCAACAATTCAGTCAAACATACACAGTCAGCGCTCTCTAACCATACAACGGTAAAGTTAAATAGCTTATAAAGTTATGAAACTTCACTTAGCCCTCAGCCAAAACGATTGGCCAGGGAACAAATTATAGATTCACAAGACCAAAAATCGCCCATTAGATATACACAAGACGAATTATATCTCATGTTTAACCACTACAGAGACGCCAGAGTCAGCGGCAAATGTCAGAACGACTAGCCGAGGAAAGGCTGATCCAGGCGGGGTACATGAGCGCCGAGCGAGTGAGAAAAAAGTTAGAAAAAAGAGTTAGAAAAAATGAGTTAGAAAAAAATTCACCCCCCTCACAGTTGTCAGGCACTCGGAACCTATCGAAAAATACAATAAAAGTCCATGGGACCAACCTGTAAAAACATGAATTTATGCTGTGAAAACGGACATTTTAACATGGGGGCTATGGACATTTGCTCCCTTTTGGGACCTGCCCCTAGCGGATTTTCGATGTATTGCAGTTTTTCGCACTTCCGGGTAGGGTTCATTTTTCAGATTAGAATGTTGCCCCTTGGTTCGCGCATCATAGATATCATAGATGCGCGAACACACGGAAGTTGACGGAACATTCTCGGCCACCGTACGTTCGTTACTAGGGCTGAGTCCCAATTCGCCTACTTATACTACGACCTAAAAGTATGTACTTTTTTTGTGAGGAAAAAGTACATACTTTAAGTGTGTAGCAAAAGAGTATGCACGTTCTGGGACATACTTCGATGATGTCATGCAACGTGAATGAGAACGTGGTTGCCTAGTTACGCACACCGCAACTGTTAACAAAACATTTTACATTTCATTCATTCTTGTTCAATATAATTGTATTTACTATTCCCATCTTTTTT
This sequence comes from Squalius cephalus, assembly GCF_949319135.1. Classification (NCBI taxonomy): domain Eukaryota; kingdom Metazoa; phylum Chordata; class Actinopteri; order Cypriniformes; family Leuciscidae; genus Squalius; species Squalius cephalus. The sequence goes on from NW_027645836.1 coordinate 51,566, forward strand.
CCTCATCGTTTTTTCCACAATACATTTACAATGTGTTCTACCAAATTGAGGAGTGAAGCAGGGCGTTGTCGTAGATCAACCAAACGCAGGTCATTTGTGAGGCGGCTGGTTCTGACGTTCATGTGCAATGTGTGTAACGAAAGCTACTTATTTTCTGAGTTAAAATATTTAAAGTTTATCAATAACTATTGTTTAACATATTTTATACTTATGTATAATATTTAAAAATACCCCGATGAAAATGAACCATGCTTTACTATAGTAAAAGTGTAGCAACCATGTTTCTTTGGTAGGACTGATAAAGTTAACATTTGTACAGCCACAGTATTACTACAAATAAGTCAGTGTGGTTAAACTATGGTTAGTGTAGTAAAAGGTGTTTATTTTCATAAGAGTTTATAGTAAAGTATAAATCTAAGACAGAAACATCAAAAGAAATAACGTTACATAAAAAAAGACACTTGCATGACACTGTACTAGAGCCTTTTTATTTACTCTACAAAATAAACACGGTACTTTTTTTGGCACAACATAAACCCATTAATATTACGAGACAATAAAATATAACTTTAATTAGGGTTAAACATTTGAATTCTTACACTAAACTGTGGCGCATCTCCGCTGCTGCATGGTGTGTAAAAAATAGTCGTATTTTTAAATTTCGCGGTCTTTCTCCTCTGCTATTGACGCAGCTTGGACTCGATTGTTCACCACACCGGCTGTCATGTTTACATCACCACCATCACCACAAAGCTCCTCCCTCCCGCACGCAATGGGTTGTGGGCAATATTAGCCGTTAGAGTGTGCATTGATCTGCACTTCGAATTCTAACCGGAAATAGTCGACCATCCGGGTATCTTTGGAATACTCATTTCAACATACTACGATTTGGGACGTACTAATTCTAGTTTCGGATAGTATGCGAATTGGGACTCAGCCTAGGTAACCAACAACATCGTGCGAACACACGTCGTGATGGCTAGTTTGTTGCCTAGTAACAAACGCAATCTGGCCAAGATACATGCTGGAGGCAGGAAACTTCACTTTGTGTGCCTGCGCCTCGTATACAATGTTATATATAAAGCTTGCAAGACAACTTGGTTGGCATTACCTTTTCAGCGTGAGAAATACACGGTGTGAGCGTGTGAACTGGTTGAATTGCGTGTGTCTCACGGCCAATGCGTGAGACTTTAATAAATTTATATATAAACAAACGCATAACGTATTTACATATACATTTATGCATTTTGCAGAAGCTTTTATCCAAAGCGATTTACATTGCATTTCAGAGTACACATTTACATTCATATCAGTCCTTGCTTTTCCTGGGAATCGAACCCATGACCTTAGCGTTGCAAGCGCTTTACTATCTTTGCATATTCATTCACGTGATCCAATGTTCAACAGCACAAGACATTAGGAAAATATGAGATATGGATGTGAGTCACATTATATTGCTAAAAATCATTTCACGAGTTCACATGTTAATGAAATCTGATGTAATATTATAATGCGTATTTGGCTTGCTGTCCGGGAGGAGGAGGGCTCCAAGCTCGGAATTCGGCCCGACCCCAGAGTACTCCCCCCTATAAATGTATAGATCATAGGTATCTATGATCAGACCCAGCTGAAAGTGAGGTGATGTGGTGGCGGGATGCTGAGAAATTAGTCATGAGACAGGAGGTAAAGGAAGGCTTTATTTATACTGGCTTCTTCTTGTGTTGATTGGATGATTACCTGAACATGCTCCTCCCGAATTTTGTTACATAAAACTGCATTTAGTAGCCGATCCTCGCCTTGGTTTTGAAAATAAATAAATCAAATAGTAAAAAATACAATTTTCCTCTAGCCAAATAGTATTTTTATTTGCTTTATATTTTTAATGGAAACAGATTGGAAACTTATTGTGCATTATTGATCATTATTTGTGTGTAAATATTTCCTCAGATCACGAGTTCTGCTATTAACATGCGCTGAGCGAACATTAAAACAGCATGACAAAGGAGAAGTGTTCAACAGCAGCGCATACACTACTAATATTACCATTTGTTAGAATATTAAAAATGTTGTAACTTGTTGTAATGATTTGATGTAATTTTAGTGCTTAACTCCATTAATGGGAATGGCATATTTTATCTAAATGTGTATATCATAAACAGCCGCGCGTGAAAATTATTATTGCAGTTTTAAAAGCACTTAAGTATTGACTCCTAGCAGTTTCGATTTGCCCCATTTTCGCTTTATTGACTTAATTGCCTGACTGAGACAGCAACTGTAAAAATAGATATAAATAGAGGAGTTTCAGGTCACTTCTTCAGGACCAGCGGTCAGCATCGAGGACGCACCGCAAGAGCACGCAAGTGGTTTTTCAGAATACTCAGTTCTCCTATTATTTCAGTGTTGTATTTGACTCAAGGTAAGCCTATCTTCGATTCTCTGTTTATATTTCATGTTTAAAGAAGGATATTATCTCCTTTGGGTCCTTTTTATTATGTCCTTTTTTCTCTTCATTTTAACTACAAAGGGGAAAAGGACGAAAATCCAATCATTATTTTACAAGCTGTTTTAAACCCATTTGACTTTCTTTGGATACAATGAAAGGAAACATACTCAAAATAAAAAGAAATAGTGATTCTGATGGACTGTCAACAAAAAAAATCAATTTACAGAATAAGTCAAACTGATTATTTTTACTGTGATTTTATGATATTTTATTCTTTTGGAGCATGACAGAACACAGAAGACAGAAAATCATGAGCTGACATGACAGAGTTATAAAATAACGAGTGAATTTTCTTTTTTTTTTGGTCAGGTTATTCCTTTAAATCTAAATTCTGGACTTCATCAAGTGATTGATGAATCCTTTATAATTAGTAAAAGACTCGTTTTGTCCAGATTTTGTCTTTGCACAGTCACGTCTGCTTCATATCAACTACTAAAAAAAATTCAATATTAAACAATTCAATATTATCTTCTTATATGAGTGTGACCGAAAACTAAATTTCTTTAATGTGTTGCATCTGTTCTCTGGTAGCTGCTGACTCTTTTCTAAGTTTGCATAAGCATATGTAGTTTTTAGTTGCATAAGCATATGTAGTTTGCTTCATATGTAGTTTTAAAATGTCTAATATAAGCAACAGCGGACAATTGGATATTTTAATATTATTTCTCACTATGTGAACAAGACTGAACTTCAGATGTTCCATCAGACATTTGGTTACCAACTTTCTTCAAAATATCTTCTTTTGTGTTCAGCAGAAGAAAGAAAGTCATACAGGTTTGGAACAACTTGAGGGAGAGTAAATGATCACAGAATTTTCATTTTTGGGTGAACTATCCCTTTAATTGTCTAACTTCTTTGGGGCCGTCATCTTGTTCTGGGTCCGACTCCGGTTCAAATTATACGGTTGCACAGATGTGTCCTCAGAGACTCCCGCTGCCATTCTTTCTCCAAAATATACCCTCAACTGTTGTCAAGGCAACCCTCCACATGTGTTGTGTCTAAACGCCCACAGAACAGAGGGGCGGGGTGAGCAAAGCTCATTATCATTTAAAGACACATGTAGAGCCCTGCGCGGGACTGTTTTCTTCATCCCGCTCCCGCCGAATTTCTGATCATTACCGCCCGCTCCCGCAACGTATGTGTTACACTCCCGCCCGCTCTCGCAATATGAATGTCCACTCCCGCCCGCACCCGCAAAACTCTGAGAATTTATTCCCGCACAATAATAGAGATGCATTGATTTTGTGTCTTCTCCCGTCCCGCAGGAAAAAACATGTATTTGTATTGCTATTAGTGAAGAGATTCATGGGGTTGTTTGTTTCGTTTCCCTGGCCGGCATGTATTCTGGACACATACACACAGGACAATGGAGGAAATCGAGTGTATGCTGTTTTTGGATGGTTTTGTTTTTGCTGTTTTTATTCAGGATACTCCGTCTGGCGCGTGCAATGATGACGCAGTGAATAGTTATGATTCTCTCTGATCAGCAGTCTGCCGTGTTTTCACGTCACATTTTAGTATTGCCTCAGCTCGTTCAGAACCTCGCCGGAGGTGGTACGGAAAAAAGTACCTGGAAGCAGATACAGTTACAACTTTTACACAGTGGAAAACGTACTCGGTTACCTAACGTAACCTCTGTTCTCTCTAGAGAGGGAACGAGTATTGCGTAAGAAGCTTACGCTACGGGTAAAGTCATCTTTTCTCGAGATATGAAGCCAAAAAATTATCCTTAATTTAATATCTTGTCAACGCAGTGCGGCAGCAAGCAGACCTAGAGCAAGCGAAGTCGCGTGCTCATTGGCTGCTCTGCGGCAACTGCAGCAGCCTATCGCTGAAACCTTAGCGTGACGTCACGCCCAATGAGCGCGCTGGGCGCGCTCACGCGTCACAGCCCATGTGAGGAGGCGTGGCTTTAGCTTATAAAAGAAGGTTCAGAGGCTGCTATTCTCTGGTTTTTGTCGCTGAAGCGAGTGAGCTCGTGGCGCGAGCACGGCGGTTTACGCAATACTCGTTCCCTCTCTAGAGAGAACAGAGGTTACGTTAGGTAACCGAGTACGTTCTCTTACGAGAGGTTCTCTCGTATTGCGTAAGAAGCTTACGCTACGGGAACTTCCCTTGTCAACGCCGTGCGCGCCCCGCATCCACTGAATGAGTCCCAGGGAGAAACCCGGGGAACACTATAACAGGGAACCGGGCGGCCAAGAATGGCTAGCGCAGTACATAAGCACACACATAAGGGGCTCAGAGCGGCGTGGCCGGTCTGACTAACAACCCCAGAATTGAGCTCAACCAGGAGAGCTAAATCACACAGCAGTAGTCTGCACACAGAGTGGGCTGGCTACGCGGGACTTAGACAGATAAGAGTTTAGCCTGCAGGGCAGGAACTTCCAGATTGTAAAATCTCACAAATGTAGAGGGGGAGGCCCAGCCTGCCGCTGTACAAATGTCATGAATGGAAATTCCACTAGACCAAGCCCATGAAGAGGCCATGCCTCTGGTGGAGTGGGCTCTGATACCCAGCGGGCACTGCAGATTTTTAGACGCATAAGCGGCTGCAATCGCGTCCACTATCCACCTGGACAGGCTGTGTTTCGAGGCGGCGAGACCTTTGGTGCGCCCACCAAACGAAACGAAAAGCTGCTCCGAGCGCCTGACAGCGGCGGAGCGTGTAGTATAATTCCTAAGCGCTCTGACAGGGCAAAGGAGTTTACCATCGATCTCGCTGCCGGATGACGGCAAAGCGGAGAGAGAAATGACCTGCGCTCTGAACGGTGTGCCCAGACTTTTGGGGACATAACCGTGTCTCGGTTTGAGGATGACTTTAGAGTCATTAGGTCCAAACTCGAGGCATGCAGCGTTAACTGACAGCGCGTGAAGGTCACCCACGCGTTTAACTGACGACAGTGCTATCAGAAAAACGGTTTTTAGCGTGAGATATTTCATATCCACTGTTTCCATGGGTTCAAAGGGATGCGCTTTCATGGCCTCTAAGACCAGGGAAAGATCCCAAATAGGAACCGACGGGGGTCGCGGCGGGTTCAATCTCCTCGCTCCCCTGAGGAAGCGGATGATGAACTCGTTCCTCCCTAATGCGCGGCCCAGCGCCGAGTCGGCAAAAGCTGAGATGGCCGCAACATAAACTTTGAGCGTGGAGGGGGACCTGCCCGCGTCCAACAGCTCTTGGAGGAAGCACAGCACCTGCGATACCCCACATGTTAGTGGATCCAGCCCTTTGGCGGTGCACCATTTACTAAACACAGACCATTTTGAAGCATAGAGCCGCCTCGTAGAGGGGGCTCTAGACTGTGTGATCGTGTTCACAACCCCTGTTGGCAAGTCAACGGGTAACCGTTGATGACCCACGCATGCAGAGACCAGCGCTCTGGATGGGGGTGCAAAATCGAGCCGTGGGCTTGAGAGAGAAGGTCTCTCCTCACCGGTAACGGCCAGGGGGCTGTGTCCGCCAGCCGTATTAGATCCGGGAACCATGTTTGATTCTCCCAATACGGGGCTATGAGGAACACCGTGTGGCGCGCTTCCCTGAATCTCTCGATAACCTGCGGCAGCAGGGAGACCGGGGGAAAAGCGTAAAGCGGGCCGCTGGGCCAGTTCTGGGCCAGCGCGTCCTCGTTCTTTGAAAAGAACTTTGGGCATTGCGCGTTGTCTTGTGACGCAAAGAGGTCGACTTTCGCTCTGCCGAAACGGCGCCACAGTAACTGGACTGTTTGGGGATGCAAGGACCACTCTCCCGGGGGAACATTGTCCCTGGACAGTCTGTCTGGACCATCGTTCAGGCGACCCGGCACGTGCGCGGCTCTCAGTGAGCGCAGTGAGTGCTGAGCCCACACTAGGAGGCGTTCCGCCAGGGTGCAGAGCATTTTGGATCTGAGACCGCCCTGGCGGTTCACATAGGCTACCACTGACATGTTGTCTGTGCGGACCAGTACATGGTGGCCTTGCAGGTATGGGAGGAAGTGCTTGAGCGCATTCTCGACCGCCAGCATCTCTAGACAGTTTATATGAAGGCGACACTCCTGGTCTGACCAGCGGCCATAGACCGGTCTGCCCTCGAAAAGCGCTCCCCAACCTCCGTTGGACGCGTCTGTCGAGATAACTTTCCGGCGTGAGACAACTCCCATCGTCACCCCAGTGCGATACCATTCGGCTGCCAGCCAGGGTCGAAGGGCTGAGACACAGCCCTGACTCACTCTGACTCGTAAGCTGCCGGCCGTCCAGGCTCGGTGAGGCACTCGCGCTCTTAGCCAGCGTTGAAGCGGGCGCATGCGCAGTAAGCCCAGCTGAAGCACTGCAGCCGCTGAGGCCATGTGTCCCAAAACTCGCTGGAATGTTCTCAGCGGAGTCTGGTTGCCCGTCTGGAAAGATGCGGCTAGGTGTCGAATGCGGCGCGCGCGCTGCTCTGACAGTCTGGCCGTCATAGCCACCGAATCCAGTTCTATTCCGAGGAACGAGATAAACTGGCGGGGCAGTAATGAGCTCTTGGCCCAATTGACCGAGAGACCCAAATTTTCCAGATGGCCGAGAAGCGCTGTCCTGTGAGACAAAAGCTCTGACTCTGAATGCGCTAGAATTAGCCAGTCGTCCAGATAGTTCAGTACCCGTATCCCCTGAGTTCTCAGGGGAACGAGAGCAGCGTCCATGCACTTCGTGAATGTACGGGGTGCCAAAGATAGACCGAACGGCAGGACGGTGTACTGATATACCCGGCCGTCGAAGGCGAATCTCAAGAATGGCCTGTGACGGGGAATTATCTGGATCTGGAAGTATGCATCCTTCAGATCGAGAGAGATAAACCAGTCTCCCTGGCGAATTTGCGCGAGGATTTGTCTGGTTGTAATCATTTTGAACGGCCGTCTCATGAGGGCTCTGTTCAAGTGTCTCAGATCTAAAATGGGTCTCAGCGTCCCGTCCTTCTTGGGTACGAGGAAATAACGGCTGTAGAAGCCCGACTCGCTCAGAGAAGGATGCACTTGTTCTATAGCCCCCTTGTGCAACAGCTTTGCTATTTCTGCCCGAAGCAGATGAGCCACTTCTGTGTTCACACTCGTCTCGGTCCGTGCTAGAAAGCGAGGCGGACGGCGAGCGAATTGAAGCGAATAGCCGTGCTTTATGGTATTCAGCACCCATTCTGACACGCCCTGGATAGCTTGCCATGCGCTGGCACATCTCGCTAGGGGTCGAATGGTCTCTGGGTTCAGATCGCCGCGCTGTGCGGGATGGGGAACCTGTATCAGAGAAGATAGGGGGACGCGCGCATTGCGCGCGTCGCCGGTGCTCGAATACGGGGGCTCGCAGACAGCGGGGACTGGCTGTGCAGCATTCAATGGCTCGATCACTGTGGACGGGGCACATTTTGAAGCTGGGAGCCCGTGGCGCGAGAGCGGCATGGGGGTAAACGTGTCTGATTGTAAGTGCGCGCGCTCGTGAGCGGGCGCGGGGCTTACATACACAACACGGCCAGTGCTGGGGAGCTTTAGAAGATCTGCATCCCGGGATAACTGAGTGACAGAGCGTGCAGCGTGTAGGTGTGGGCACAGATTCGTGGGCACATTTTCTACACTTAGCACTCGAGCGGCGCTTGCCCGCTTTATGAGAGTGCGCTCTGTGAGCGTTACCGGGGAAACTGTGTTTGTGTGTAGTGGTGAGCACGTGGGTGTGGGCACATTTTCTACACTCATGACACCTTCGGCGTGAGCCGGAAAACCCGAAACCAAACTCTTTATGAGATATCTCTGGGTCGCCGTAAAAACGGCGTTTGTGTGCAGGCGAGCGAGTTGTGTTACTGGCTCGTTGGCTGCGATGTGAACCACTGCAGTAGCCTTTTTTAAGGGGACTGACAGGGCTGAGCGCTTTGATGGCAGTCCGGCCGCAGCGGGACTCAGCCATCTTTTCCTCCCTGCGGCTGCTAGGAGGACTTCGCGGGCTCAGGTTTCAGCGCTATCCTAGGCCGGGGTCCCCGGGGGGGAGGCGGTCTGCGACGGCTGACTGAGCGCTGTCTAGGGCGGCCGCCCTGGCGTCGCGAAGATGGAGGCTGAGCAGAGCGCTGTGTCGAGCTGCGTGCAGGAGGCTGATCCTGAGAGCGGCCTGCAGCGGAGCTCGAGCGGCGGGGCAGAAAGAGGTTCATAGCCTGTGAGGCTTTCTGCACCTCTGAGAAGCGATCCACAATCCCACTGACCGCTGGGCCGAACAGGCCGGTGGGGGAAAGCGGGGCGTTGAGGAAAACTGCGCGCTCCCTTTCGCTCATATCCGCCAGCGTCAACCAAAGGTGCCTTTCGGTGACGGTGAGCGAAGCCATGGACCTTCCGATGGCTTGTGCCGCTGACTTGGTGGCGCGAAGCGAGAGGTCCGTCGCGCTGCGCAGGTCAGTCAGAGTGTCCTGATCCGGGCCTCTCTCGTCCAGATCACGGAGGAGATCGGCTTGGAGGATCTGGAGCACAGCCATGGAGTGCAGGGCGGAAGCGGCCTGGCCGGCGGCAGCGAAAGCGCGGCCGACGAGGGCTGAGGTGGTCCTGCAGGCTTTTGACGGCAGGGCAGACTTTGAGCGCCATCTAGCGGATGGCGGGCAAAGGTGCGTTGCCACGGCTTCTTCGACCGGAGGGATCTGTGTATATCCCTTCTCGGCGGCCCCGTCCACTTGGGAGAGGGTCGCGGAGGCCGGTGAGCGGAGTCTCGCGGAGAATGGGGCGTTCCACGATTTAGCGAGCTCAGAGTGGAGCTCAGGCAGGAAGGGTGCTGACCTAGAGGCGGGCGCTTGGCGGCGGCTAGGCAGAAAACACCCGTCGAGCCTGTTAGGCGCGGGGGCCTTGGGTGGGGACCAGTCCAGTCCCATCTGGTCGACCGCTTTGGTGAGGAGGCGGAGGAGTTCCGCGTCGACACTGGCGCGGGACTTGCTAGACTCCTGTGTCGAGGAGGCGGAGCGGTGAGACCCCGACCATGCCTCGCTGTCCGAAGCCATGAGAGAACAGCTGTCTGATAAAGCGGCGTCGTCCGCTTCATCCCCTAGGGCGACGGCAGTGCGGGCGAAGGCCGGCCGCTGCGCGTCGGGAAGGGGAGAGGGAGATAGCGAGGCTCGAGGGAGGGGCTCCGGCGAGCACTCAGCAGCTGCCGCGGGTTCCGGTGGCCTCTGAGAGCGGCGCTTCTTCTTGCGCGGCCCGGTGGAGGCAGACGGTGAGACAGCGAGAGCGTCGAACGAGGCGAGTCGAGCCCGCAGGGTCGACATCGGCAGTTCTTCGCATAATTCACAGCCGCCCGCGGAGAGAGCGAGGGCTGCGTGGTCACGACCCAGGCAGAGAACGCAGATCACATGGCGGTCTCTTTCGCTGAGCGGAGCTTTGCAGGAAATGCAGTTAGGCATGATGCAATGTAAAAGGATATAATCGCCGGATAGCGAAGCAGGCAGGGATAGCTGAAGGCGGCGAAGACGACCGGCTTCCTCAGGTAATCCTCGGCTTGCAAGGCGCTTGTTTCAACGGCGGCTTCCTCAGAGTCCAGCGATGCGTAGTGCGTCGCTGAAGAGACAAAAATCAGAGAATAGCAGCCTCTGAACCTTCTTTTATAAGCTAAAGCCACGCCTCCTCACATGGGCTGTGACGCGTGAGCGCGCCCAGCGCGCTCATTGGGCGTGACGTCACGCTAAGGTTTCAGCGATAGGCTGCTGCAGTTGCCGCAGAGCAGCCAATGAGCACGCGACTTCGCTTGCTCTAGGTCTGCTTGCTGCCGCACTGCGTTGACAAGATATTAAATTAAGGATAATTTTTTGGCTTCATATCTCGAGAAAAGATGACTTTACCCGTAGCGTAAGCTTCTTACGCAATACGAGAGAACCTCTCGTAAGAGAACCAAACAAAGGCGAGTCGAGTCGATCCGAGCCGAGGCGAGCTGGTACTGTGTAGTGGAAAAGTGCCATTATTGACATCTCCATCATGTCGCTAGGCTACCTCCCGATCCCGCAGTGTTTTTTTTAGCCGCCCATTCCCGCCCGCAGCAAAGTTCAAACCGCCCGCTCCCGCGAGATTTGCGTTGGGTCCCGCGGGACCCGGCGGGACTCAATCCCAATGCAGCCCTCTAGACACATGCACTTAAATGGCGTGCTGAAAACAAAGCTGTTTTTGACCAGTTAAAATGAGTGTTTTCTTACAATACTAACGCCCGTTTCACACATACTCTGTTTGCAGTGCGTTTTTTTTTTTTTTCTGTACCCATGGTAACAGGTTAAAGCTTTCACACTGTTTCACACTGCGGTTGCAGTCCGTCGATCTGTTCCAGTTGCGGTGCGTATACAGTGCCACACCGAGTCTATAATTGCTGTGCTGCAAACACTGAATTAAAGTGACAGCGCATGTTTCGTGGTCAAAATGAACACAGATTGACCTGAAAATGTAGTAATTTCATCATAAATGCATTTAATTAAATAAAATCTAGTAATCTCACCATAAATGTATTTAATTAAATACTACTTTTTTCACAGTCATATTTTTACTTTAAGACTGGAGTAAAGCAAGGAAAACTACAATTTACCTCAACAAGGCGACATAATGAACAACTCTCTCATTCGTGGAGGTGGAAAAACAAGTTCTTTGTGACATGCAAGATTTATTGTATTAAAATTTAAATGCAAAAGAAAAGGCATGAAAGTCGGCTGTTTTTGTCAATTTTAAGTTTTAATTTTAAATGTTTGCGATTTTAATATAAGTACATGGTTAAATATTTGACCACTTGCTTGAGGAACTTAATATAAGTAGAAGTAATGCATGGAATAATAGGCCTACGTTGTTTAAATTGTGTTTAAACGTGCATACGTCCATTAAAGAGCGTATATGTGTACAAAGAGAATCGCAATAAGTTGCTGCTTAACTTCTGGATTTGAAATAAAAATAGTTAGTATGTGTTTGTGGTACAGCCGCGGATCAGCTATGCACTGCAAACGCAGCATATGAAAGCACTATAGCTCCTGCTGCTCCTGCACCGCATACGCACTGCAAACGGATCATGTATGAAATGGGCGTAATGACGCACTGCAAACGGATCATGTATGAAATGGGCGTAATGAGAATTTTTAATTAAAATATATTACAAACTTTTCATTTAGACCCTAAAGAATCATATTAACTTGTACAAAAATGGCATTATATGACCCCTTTAAGTGTCTATCTTTTTTTGTATACTCTTAGCTGATACTACTCTGGCAACCCTACATTTTGTGGTAGCTTTAATGTAATAATATACAACCTGGCTGTGAGTGTTGACCGTAAGAAGACGATCTGGACCTTTATTTAAATGTGAAAAAAAGAGAAGGTTTTTCAATTTAAAATAGTGGATCAGATCACTAGCAGTTCATACAGAGTTAATAGATAAATAGCAATGCATTTTATGACCATGGTAAGAGTACAAAAAGACAACTGGTCACAAATACGTTAAAGTGGTGATTATTTAGTAATTGTTTATTATTTGTCATCGTTCGTTGTTAGTACTTCATAACGAGGCTAATGTTATTTTGTATTTATTGATTACCTATTAAGGAACTATCTTTGTCCTAAGTTTAATTCTTTCCATATTACCAAATAGTGGTAGCTGAAGTGTTAATATAGAACTACAGATTTATAATTGTAAAACTTAATATAACTACATTTTTAAGAGAATTAAATGCATACTACCTCGCCATATAACCACCGGTGCGGTTGAAGTGTACGGAGCTCACGGTGACGAACAGTAATCGTTTGCCCTAGGTTCTGGGTGGGGATCACAGAAACCACAACCTCTGTGTCTTTTCTTTTCCACCATGAGGTGAGCTGCATGCCATACATTTAAATAAAAAATTATACGTTGTTAAACATAAGGTGAATGTGTTTCAACTTGTTGTCTCTCTTTTTTTAAACAATTATATCCTTTCTTTTTAATGTTCATTCAAATAATAACCTTTAAAAGTTACTATTAAGAACTTGTGAAACTAGAAAGCCTTCTTACTTGATGCTGTGGGGTTATTGATGTCTTGGATGGTTTCTGAGGTTTGTTTGAGATATCCCCATGTACTACATCCTTTCCATCCAAAGTTTCTTCATGGTCCCCCAGCAGAGATGAACTAGGCTGTGGTGAAGACTTTTGTTTCCCAATGGCACCGTCAGGCACTGAGGAGTCAACCTATCAACAGTGTGTTTAAAAACAGATCACGTTACTAAGGATCCTCGTGTAACAGTGCTTCTGTTTGTCTCTTAATTTCCTATTTTAAATACATTTAAAACAAATATAAAAATAAAATCTTTTACAATATTTCAATTGTTTGTAGAAGTTTCAGTTGTAATTTACATTAATAGTTTCTCTAAAAAAGATGTACCACACAAAAAATGATATACCACATATAATATTAATATTAAGTATGGATTGTGTAGTGGAATAACAGAAAATAAAGCGATGGAAAAGGGGTTTTGCTGTTATATATCTATGAGTAGTAAACTATTTCGGATTGACTGTAATTACCTTGGCTGCAGTAAAGCTAAAACTGTTATGTTTAGATTAGGGTTATTACTATTAATTCTGTAGAAGGCATGACAGCTTTATATTTACAGTATACCTTCTTCTTCGATGTCTTGAAATGAAACGGCTTCCGGAGTGGTGTAACATATCTCCCCCTCTTTTTCTGCTGGCGTTCTTTCTATTTTTCTTGGTCCACTCTGTATGTCTGCATAAAGTAAGGTATTGATGAAAGCAGTCATTTATAATTTCAATAACTTTGGAGAACTGTTTTAGATACCAATACATATAATGTGATGACATACAAAATGTAATTTTCTTCATATTTACTTTTACTTAAAAACTGTTACCCATGCCACCTTCAATGAAACCTTAATTAAAGTATTCAAACCTTCCTTCTGAAAACTCTTTGGGAATCTTCATACTCCTTCAGGAGAGCGGTGTGACTAGTCTGATAGCGGGCCACAAAATCATCAAGCCTAGTCAGGCGGCCAGAGGGAAATCGAATGTGTTTTAAATCCCACTGGCTCTTTTCCATTACGCCCTGCGTTTTGCTGTCCTCTGTTATGTTCTGAGAAAGGTATAAAAAACAGGTAAATTCGTAAAATAATTTACCTGTTAAACACATTAAGCACTTAGTAACAGAGGTGGGTAGTAACGAAGTACATTTACTTCGTTACATTTACTTGAGTAGTTTTTGGGAAAAATTGTACTTTTAAGAGTAGATTTGAATGTGGCTACTTATTACTTTTACTCGAGTACATTTCTAATGAAAAAACTGTACTTTTACTTCGTTATGTTGGGCGACGTTCCTCTCGTTACTTTATGTGTTGTTAAATGCGTAAGCGCGCTGTATCTTTTTTCTGGGCTTGAGCGATGCTCAGTTCACAAATGAATCACTCTTTTGAGTCGATTCTGTACAAAGACTTCATCAAACAAGTTGGCAGATCTGTCTAAATCGGTTCGCGAATCAGTTTGAATGATCCAGTTCCTGATTCTGTTCAGTTCCTGCACGCACTGAATCGTCTGAAGCGATTTCAATTCACACTCGACTCGGAGTCGTAACAGGAAGATTTAAGGACATCAAGAGCGTTGGATGAAGTGGCCGTGGACCTACAGTCAGTGGCGTTTTCTTGCGGAGGCCAAGGGAAGCCAGGCTTCCTCACTTTTTCAGAATATAATCGTCATTTAATAAACACTTTTGTTTTCATAGTTTACGTAATCCTTCTGTCATCTCCTCATCGTCTCTCTTCATTCATTACTGAGCGTTTTATGATGTGTAAAACAGCGCCCCTATAAAAGTGACATGGTGAATGAGCGTTGAAAACATGGTACTGCACCCTGTGTCTGTGAGGAGGCCAGGCTGAGTTGGCATCCCTTGATAGAAAAAAAAAAGAATGATTAACCAATCAGGTGACGCTATTGTCACGACACTGCTCCCCTGTGATTGGTCAGGACAGTGTCAAGGGAAGCCATGAACTTGTTGGCATCAGGCCAATCACATCACGTTATCATCGTCAATGAATGAATGAATGAAATAGCGGAAGATTTGTGGATTTGTGTTGACATCTTGTTTAGCTAGTTAGCTAAAATTATTAATTGTAATTATGGAGGGTGGAGATTTGGAGTATTTGATAAAAAAATCTTTTACTAAACTGCCTCTACAGCAGCAACTCAGAATTAAATCCGATGGCAGGCCAACACCAAAACTAATGCTCCGCACTGAGAGGAAGAAAGGGTTTCGGACTTTCAATGACCGCTATTAATCCTCGCATGAGCGTCACACCGATTTAAGGGTGTAAAAGAAATGAAAAAGGTTATCTTCTTGTTGCTTACCGTCCGTTTCCTATCTATCTGCGAATGTTTTAATGAAAAGACCATAAGATGTTTAAGAGGACTGACTGTGTGTGTGTGTGTGTGTGTGTGTGTGTGTGTGTGTGTGTGTGTGTGTGTGTGTGTGAGAGGAGCGAGAGAGAGAGAGTGCGTCTGGTCTGAACTGCCCATTTAGCGATGTGTTATTTTTTTAATGTGATTATAGTTCTTCTTACTGTTTCTTGCGTGCTTTGATTAAGCAGCATGTGAGTGCACTTTGTTGTTTATTGTTGTGATTGTTTGTGAATAACCGCTAGGCTATATCCTTACATGAGCGTCACACCGATTTAAGGGTGTATTAAATGAAAAAGGTTATCTTCTTGTTGCTTACCGTTGGCGTTTCCTATCTGCGAATGTTTTAATAAAAAACACCATGAAAGATGTTTAAGAGGACTGACTGTGTGTGTGTGTGTGTGAGAGAGAGAGAGAGAGAGAGAGAGAGAGAGAGAGAGAGAGCGTCCGTGCTCAAAGTGTTGGATTGTAACAAGCGTAAGTCCCGGTAAGATGATGCTGGGCGCTCTAATAGTTCATCCAAATAGCAACATATAAATGGTAACACATGATTTTCTGCCCCCACCCCTTAAAACACACAGCTTAGAGGTTGTGTCTTAATTGGCTTCCTCAGAAATTTTCCCCACGCCACGCCACTGCCTACAGTACAGTCAAGTGAGAGCAAATCTGCAAATGCATCATATTTTTGCCAGCGATGAAGATCTTTATTAGTTGAACATCTTCGTTAAAGCTGTCTGTGAATGAATGATTCCACAGGACGATATATTCGATTTCATTTCACTCAGGTAATACATTTTACAACCAAACAGATTATTACGCCATGATAGCACTACTAGAAAGTATGACATTACCCGTTTTTTGGACATATACATTAATTTATACATTAAATAAGCTACCATTGCCCACAGTTTATGAACACCATCCCGCGGTAGTTTGTGTGTATTGTTGCGCAGTGGCGTGCGAACTCGACTTGAAAACGAATGCCTTTAATTGCCTGCCGTAGACACAGTTAACCAGTTTAAACATGCTTGCAGAAATATACATTTGATTATATTTTGGAGAACCGACAGAAGAAGATTCGTCGATGTACTTTTTTTGTGTGTGTGTTCAGATGTTCAGTAGCAGTCATGAGCGCGAGCACATGTGAAGAGTTTTAACTCTTTCTTCTCTGTGTCAATTACATGCAACACTCTACAGATTCACTTTATTTCGACATTGTCTAATAATCCAAATGTAGTTGTATAAGTTACTATTATACAAGCCAAAGGACAGGCAATGATTTTCTTTTTCGGGCTACAGATGGGAGAAAATGCTTTTTGTTGCAAAGAGAGCCAATCTACTTATGAAAATAATAGTCATTTAAATAAAAATAAAAAATCGAAATAATATAATTTTATATATATGATGACTTCAGATGCACAAGCCTCTAAGTACCATCTGAAATTTTCTTCTAAAAGAGCATTTTTATCAAGCTTGTACGTTTATGTTCAGTTATTTCACTTAAATGGCAATGAAAAGTACCTATGTCATTAAAGTGAAATTACTGAACTTAAATATACAAGCTTGATAAAAATGCTTTTAGAAGAAAGTTTCAGATGGCACTCAGAGGCTTTTGCATCTGAAGTCTTCTTCATATATATATATATATATATATATATATATAATATATATATATATATATATATAATCCGAAGTAAGTTACTTGCTACTTGAGTAGTTTTTTCATTGAATACTTTTTTACTCTTACTCAAGTAACTATTAAGATTATTACTTTTACTTTTACTTTGAGTAAATATTTCTGTAAGTACTTGTACTTTTACTTGAGTACAGTTTTGGGGTACTCTACCCACCTCTGCTTAGTAATAAGGTCATGTAATGTAAAATATATTATAATTACTTGTCTTGGAAGCTTTCTGAGGGTATTGTATTTCCTAGAGCACTGCTCATATTGTGGTCCCGTCCCATGACGTCCAAGGTCACCTTTGAACAAAAGTACGTAAGTAAAGCCATTGTTGTGTAAAATATGCAATTGATTCTGTTATGACCTGTAATCAGGCTTATAATCGATAGGTAAAGGAAAAACACTGTAATGCGATTCCTTATAAGAGAAATCGAAGTGTAAAGGTTTTTATAAGAAACCTTGTAAAGGAAAACAAGTGTAAAGGTTTTTATAAGAAACCTTGTAAAGGAAAACAAGTGTAAAGGTTTTTATAAGAAACCTTATAAAGAAAACAAGTGTAAAGGTTTTTATAAGAAACTCTTGACTTTGGTTTATAGTAAAAGACACTGAGACATGTTTAATTGGAAATTGTTTAATTGGTTTATAGTAAAAGACACTGAGACATGTTTAATTGGAAATTGTTTAATTGGTTTATAGTAAAAGACACTGAGACATGTTTAATTGGAAATTGTTTAATTGGTTTATAGTAAAAGACACTGAGACATGTTTAATTGGAAATTGTTTTACCGGTATTTTGCTAATCTGATTGGTTAAAGAAAAGACACTGTGAACCATTCGAGAGAAAAAGATGTTTATTGAAATATTACAATACTGAAATGACTGAAGTATATCCTGTGTTGTAAGCATGCATCAAAGAAAGAAGTAGGTTAGAAAGAAAAATAACATGTATTAGAAAGCATATTCAGTAAAATGAAAAAGTATTACCTGGTTGTCATATTCTAGACCAAGAGGAGAAGACAGCTGAGGATCCGAGCTCGCATGAAGAGAGCAAGGCAAAGCAAGGCGTCTTATAAGAAAATTGTGAAAAGAATGAAGGAGTTGACAATTGTTCCAGATCTGGGATTGGAGAAATTATCCATATGTAATTGAATATGTAATGAAGGGGTGTGATGAAATGAATTATAAAAAGTACAGTGAGACATATGAGAGGCAGACGCTGTGAAGGAAGACGGCCTCTCCCTTGTTTGATGATCCAAGCCTGCCACCTGCTGACGAAGCTTGTGAACTGACAACTTTTGAACTTTGTAGTGAATTTTGATATTGTGCGTAGAACAACTGTTATAGGAAAAATAAAACGCTTATAATTGATACAAAAAGAACCAACTTGCTATAAGTCTCCAATTTATGAAAGAGTTGAACTGAACAAAACCACGGAGAAGTCTTTCGACTGGATTGTGAGTATGGACATTTGAATACTTATTGTTTAGTACGAATTTGACTTACTTTACCTTAACCTGAGAATAATTAAAATAAGGTAGAAGGTGCAGATATTTAAGAACTATAAGGGGAATTAAATTGAACACCATAAAACACCATGTGTTTAATTTTCAGAAAACAAAGCAAGATTTTTATATCCAAAAGGGATATATTGATTAATGATGGCAAACCTAGCATTATCTCGGCCCACAATCCAGCATATGGTAGAAGGTATTTGTTGAGGTGCTCGATAAGGCCTCTGCAGAAGTAAACGTTGTGCTCTCCATACCTGTCCAGTGGAGCATGGAAATAACTTCCTTGCAACGTGTTGCAAATCTGTTGACTCCATCAATGTCCTAAATGTAATGTAACAATGTGTTATTATTACAGGTGTGTTTGAAAATGAAAAAATGACTGACAAAACTTTAAAGCTACACTGTGTAACTTTTTTAGTTGATTCTTAGCAAAAAACACTTAGTTCTTTCGAAAATATATGTGCTCATTAATGTATACTTACTTCTTTCAAGTAATAAAGTATTCTCTTAAGTTTATAATCTGCCATTGAAAGTACATACGGGTGAGGGGTTCGAATGCCGGTCGCCATGTTGCCCCTCCATCTTGAAACTACATTAGCCAAAGAGGGACATACCTGTAAATTCAAGCTTCGCCTTTTGCGTTTTTCACTCAGTGACACCGTGACGAATGCGAGGGTGAGATTACTCGCGAGCTCGCGAGTGCCGGCAGATTTGAAAGATAGTGTAGTGTGTGTGTGTGTGTGTGTGTGCGTACTCACATTTGAAAGAGAGAATTAAAACGTCAACGCGACAGACAAATCAGCAAGACCATAGTCAATATTGGAGTAACTTTTCCCAGATGGAAAGAGCTCATGAGGAGAAAAGATTTTAAAACGGATGCCGAGGTTGCCTGCTTTCTTCTCGACAGGTAATTCAGCCTGTTGTAATTCATTTGTGTAAATTCGAAGTTTTATAGTTGCTTGTCTAACCATAGCATGGTTGTGCATAACGGCAGAACGACCTCTAGTAACTTCATCCTCGCGTCAATGGTGAAAAAGTATTGTTTACCTTGTAACATAAATCTGTGCTGCGACGGATCACAGGTGATGAATAGTTTTAAAGGCGCAATTTTTTAAGCTATATAAAAAAAGGACACTGTAAATTTTAGTTATTTTTAATTGCTTTTACTTTGTACACATTGTAACGTTAGCCTAATCTGATTATGCTGGGATAGCCGATTCCAAAGGTGACGTTTACCTCCTGACATCTGTCCTGTAGTTTTATTCATTTTAGACGTATTATTGTTTATTATTGTCATGGACGAAGTGATAACTGGAAGCCATGTTAATCTTGGAATAATACGGCCACCGTAGGAGTTAAAACGCCCTCGGAATTGAGAGGAACAGAAACTAATATTCACTGGGTAGTCATATACAATTTCACCGCTAGATGGGGGTAAAAATCACACAGTGTAGCTTTAACAAGTTTCAGCTTTGACCTTTTTGATAATGCCTGGGCAGGAATACACCTCAGTAATACACAAGTCCTGCCGGACATGTACATGGTGCCATGTGTTGTTGATGTCGTGTAGTTTTGTCCCAAATTTTTTGATAAGTAGTTACAATTTTTGGTGAGCAATACAACACAGCACATACAGACCACACAATGCAAATAAAAGAACCACTTCAATGACACATAAAATTAACATTTATTAAAAAACTGCTAAAATGTTTTCTTTTTTTCACTGTGTTCACTCTCTGTTAATCTTCAGTGTACCAAGCTTTCCAATGTGTTTCTTTGTTTCATCTCATTCACCTGTTTGTCTCCTTGGTTGCTGATAATTAATTAGCTCCCTTGTTTGTTAGTTGTCAAGCTTTGTTTAATGTCATGAATGATCGTGGTAAGTTTCTCCTCTGTGATTCTCCTGTTTATTTTTTTGATTATTATCTTATAATATCTTATATGTAATTTTCTTGAATAGATATCCTTCGTCATGCGCTTTAATACAGCCACCAATTGACAATCATACTGTCACATATGTTTGAGGCTGCAGATGCTGTGGACTTTATATTTATTATACATTTCTGTCTTGTTATATTAAAATGATGCTGTGTTGTGGTGTTCGAGTGGCAGGTAATTAATTTAGTTTTTTGTGTAGTAAGTATTTACAGACAACACACACTTACTAAACACACTAAAGTTACTTTATGTACTGACAAAAGGCCTAGTTGTTTCTATGTCCTACTGTTGTTGTACTGTATTTACATGTAATGCAATTGTTCCATAAATTTGTTCTGTTAAATGGTAGTAATATCAAATATGTATCATCGTAACCTACTTTAATCTCACTGTAAACTAGCTGCACTCTATGGCATTTATCCAAGTACGTTTTCACTCAAGAAATTTCACTTCATTACCTTTTCTATATTGTACATTTACTTGATAACAACAGTATTCCTTCGCATCTTTGTTAAAATTAAAACCATAAATGTCAAAATGTAAACTTGGATTTGACATTTACCTTTAAGCTCTCACTTTTGGACGTGGTTGTCTCATCCAATGTAGTCCCTGTTCTCTGCAGGTTTTTGAAATGTTTCTCTACATTGGGCCCACAGGATGGACTTGAGAATACAACAGCAGCACTTTGAACCATGTCGTCTAGTTCTATTAAAGTGCTTGCAGTTGTGAGGGAACCGAAGACGTGCATGGCCAGATGGTAGTGGTTTTGCGCACTGTGTAATGTAACAAAATAATTAGGTTCAAGAATATAACTATGGTCTTCAAGGTTATATGTTGATGGATGATAAATTGTGTGTATTATATCCAAATCTGCACTTTATGTAATACTTGCTGGTCTTTTGTATATCTATTTAATATATCATTATTCTATGCATTTCACAGGCAAAGCCGATGTAGGGGAATTCAGAGGCCACACTGCTAACAGACTTTTAAAATGTGTGCATTTTGGATAGTTCAGTTCACATTGGCAGTAACATTATTATTTTTTGGTATGAGGAAAAGAGATGTTGCTGTTGTGTTTTTTGGCCTAGCACATTAATGAAATGTAATTCATTACAGAATCTGTGTAAAGTGTATTGGACACTTAGCAACTGACACTAAAAGTGGATTGTCACAAACTGTATTTTTTTAATGTACACTACTTACCACTTTCTGCACATTTCCTTTGCATTCTTCATCGCATGGCTAAGACAACGATGAAGAATGGGCACCTCAAAATCTTCTTTTTTTCCTTTACCACTAGCTATATTGTAGTAGTGGTTAATGGTGTCTTTCAGGTTTTTTTGGGCAAATGACAGGCATATTGCCTGCATTAACACCATTGACCCATCACATAGGATCATGATGGGTGACCGCATACCTTTTCTCCCAAA